>NC_040888.2:4370470-4597970 GCF_900634795.4 Betta splendens | reverse complement strand
TTCATTCCGTTACCAGTCATTGTTTTGACTTCCCAGGTTCTGCATTCCTCGGCGCCGCATACCAACCTGCCTGCTGGACCACCGGAAGAATTCCTGTCCCGTGATTATCCACTCATGTTTCATTAACACATGCATGCACACGAGGACGGCTGTAAATCAGTGGGAAGGCCTCCTCTCTTTTATTGCTCCTCAGATAACGTTTACTGGTTCCAGTGGGGGGTTGAATTGATTTACTGGTGCCGACCAAAATGTCCAAACGCCATTGATTTGCCGTTGAGTGATCAATCTGCTATTTGCCACTGTGTGTGTGTGTGTGTGTGTGTGTGTGTGTGTGTGTGTGTGTGTGTGTGTGTGTGTGTGTGTGTGTGTGTGTGTACTGCTCCACACTTTATTCTGAGACCAATTAAACCCAGTTTTTCGCTGATTTGAAGACAGACATCATGAAAATCGGAATCAATCACAGACACATTTCCCACTTTGTGCGTCTGGAGCTGTGCGCATTCATAATTACAGCAAAACACACATTTAGTCAGAGACACACTCATTTCTGCCTGAATAAGTAAACACACCAAAGCCACTTATGTATCTGGAGCAGACACACTAATGCATGTACACACATGTACTCACATGCTCACAACTAATACACACATGCAGCCTACCAGCTGGCAGTAGGTGTTAATTGTGTTGGGCCTCAGGGCAAAAATAACATTGCGCTGAAGACAGATATGCGGATTTAGTTCAGCCTTTCAGGAGCTTGTGCCTTTTTATTAAGACTTATCACATTGCGATGTTACCACAATAAAATACACTTTGGCCCCTTTATTATAGCAAACGTGATTACTCCTCATATGCTACATGAATTATGTAAAAAAGCTCATCCTGTGTTTCTTCTGTTGCCTGTTCAGAGTCTTTCTTCCCCACTAAATCCCAGCAGGCAGTGTTTTCATGACTATATGACTGTTAATTGCTAATTAGGCCGGTGTAGCAACAGACCCTTGTGTGGGGTTGCGGCGTTGTCGTCGTACACAGAATAATTACAATGAAAGGTGTTACAGGAGCCTGTCAACATCTGCTCCCCCCGCGCCTGAAGAGAAAAGAGAGGGGTTTCTTAAGAGGAACCTGCGCGCGTGACGGGCTGCAAACTTGGAAACAGGCAGACGTTATCTGAGGCCATTATCTGGAGCGCAGCTGATAAGGCCACGTCTGAGCAAGACCTGGGAGAATCATTAATTTCAAACACGAGCTACGTTTGGTTTCCTTTTGAAGGAAGCTGGAAACATCAACACTATTGTTTATTGTGCACATTTTCTCCAACTAGAAATAAAACCCATTTCTTGGGCTAATTTGATGTTTGGGCCAAAACCAGTGACGGCCTGTGTTTCTGTAAACACCCCTGTGTCATGCAGCGCATTCTGTACATTCTGCCTCTCATTCCAGAGACAGCGGAGACGCCGTTTCTCCTCCTGCTCCCTGTTTGTGCGCGAACAGAGCCTCAAAACAGCGCTTAAAGCTCTTCTCCATTGTCGCTCCCATTCACAGCCGCTCGTCTCCTCCCACGTCCTCCTGCGCTCCACGTGCAGCGCTGAAGAGCTCATCCGTGGGCAGAGCCCCTCTGAAAACACACGTTTGTTCTAATGGATTTAATATGGCTGTAAATTACAGTCAACAGAGTGCCGGAGCATCAGCACCACTCACATGGAAATGAGCGCGACTTGAGTGCCTTTTACTCGGCATTCAGCGCTTTATCAGCGCCGCGCGTGCACCGCCTTCTATTTCCAACTTCAGCGTCTTCATTCACGTCTTGCTCTTTTATTTTTCCCCCACTTTCTGCTCGCGGTTCCTCCACGCCGTGCTTCGTCAATGGCAGCCGGTTGCATGGATTCCCTGTCAGCCTATGATTAATTTCATGCCTCATTTGGACGGATTGTGTCATTATTTAGGCGACTGATTAAACAGAAATGTCACATATGAGCTGCAGCTTCGAATTTGTCCCGCAATTTGTCCGCGGTGCCCTTTATGTCCCACCTCATAAATTATATGACCGGCTGGAGCACATTTTCGGCCCTTCGTCGACGTAGTCGCGCTGGAAGTTGTCGCCGGGCCGCGTTTCCATGCGAGGGCTGTCCCGCCCGCGCGTGAGTGTGTATTCAAGTGTGTATTTAAGCTGTTGATTGCGCAAGTGGTGGTAGCACGCAGGCAGATTTTAACCTGCACCTCTGCCTCATTAGGCCTGCCTCCGTTGCCATGGCTGTCTATTAGAGCAGCGGAGATTAAAGGCTCATTTGCATGTGAAAGAGCAGAGTGGCTGCAGAGAGAGAGAGAGAGAGAGAGAGAGAGAGAGAGAGGGCGAGGCAGAGGCTCTCGCCGCGCTCGAGTGTGTTCTCGAGGAGAGGGTCGGAGAATGTTTGCAGAAGTTGCTTGGATTCTGACTTGCAGGCTTTTTTTCGTCAGCGTGCGACTTTGAGAATAGAATATCTGCCAACGGGTTGAGAGCGTTCACGTCTCAGCGACCTTGTGGCCTGTGGTTTGAGGCTTACAGTACCGTGTGCAGTCGCAACCAAGGGACTTTTGTTGCATGAGTCCCAGCACTTCCTGTCATTCTCTAGTGTAATAAAAAACAAACTAAAAACCATTTGTACCATTTGTACCACATCACTGCAGATTCCTACTCTCACCATACACTCGGCGGCCACTTCTGAACGATCCAGAATGAATTCACTCATATGATTAAAGCGGTTTATTCACATATTTCTCAGGAAGTCACCTGAAAATAAAGCCAATAATTGGATCTGTGTGAATGTGTTACTGTCGAAGCAGCGCAGACGCCTCTGAATGCTCTGCTCGCTGTCTGTGCGTTCGCTGACAGCTGGAGGCTCTGCATATCGCATGTAGGCCAACATCTGGCACCTCGTCGCACCTGATCCCCAGAGAGAGAGAGAGCGAGAAGGTGAAGGAGATGCGTCTGTGGGCATTCGTTGGGCCTAAAACGAAGGGACTTCGCGTTTGGCTGTGAATCGTCCGCCCGTTCACATGCAGCGAGGCTGAACTTTGCAGGGCCCTGAACCCCGTGACTCTGAGCACGAAGCTGCTGCGGTTGCTCGGTGGCAGCGTGAGTCCCCTGAACCGAGGCAGGAAAGGCAAAGTGGGCCAGCGCGTTTCGCTCTGACTCACTCCGACCAGAACGCGCCGCACGCTCGCCCGTCGGCCTGTGAACGGCGCTCCAAAGCGCTCGGCTGCTACTGTTCGGGGTCGCGGGCGGCCTCTTCGCCAAGACAACTGTGATTTGCGCCGCACAGACAGTCTACGAAGATCACACCAGCCTCCACTTTCAGTCTGTGAGCCACAGGCATGATGAGAGAATCTTCTCTATGAATATTAATGCGTGGTAAAGGGGGGGGGGGGTGAGGGCAGGAAGGGTGGGGACCCAAAGCCTCCTTCAAATCCTTCGCAGATAAACATGAGGGAAGGACAGATGATTACACGCATGGTTTTTCACAGGACTCCCCCAAATCTCGTTTTCTGCGGTGCATTTTAATGGGCGCTGAGCTCACACCTCCACGGATCCGGATGCTGCCGTTAAACCGGGCTCCGCCGCAGCTTTCAGCAGCAGCACAAACGGGGCCCTGTCCACCTTTTGTCCCCGTAACGCGCCGCATGCATCACTGTCATTTAAACGCGGCCCCGGACAATGGAGGACGGCGCGAGACGGATGAGAGGCGGCGCCGGAATAGGAGTCAAAGTCATTCTCTGCGGCGGATGATGGAGGAGGTCAGCGAATGCGGGGCCTGAGGGAAACAAATGATGGAAAATGAGTTTATTAAGAAGAATTAGCCGTGCTCATCCGCACTGATGTTGAGCGTTTACAAGTGGGCTTCAGTCGCTAGATAAAAGCTGACCTTTTTCGCCAGGAGCCGTATCACAGGCCGTGATTTCCAGACATTGATCTGCCTCGGCTCTGTCCGTCTCCTGTTTATTGCTGATGGCCATCGGGGCGACCCGAGCGCACACGGGGGACTGTTTAATTACACACGCTCCCGCTGCATGTCAGTCAATAATCCAGCTGATGCAATCATTCATGTGGTCATTTTAGTCAATAGCGCGGAGAAAAACCGGAGTGGGACTGCAGGTCCCGCTGCTGAGGCCAGTTTATGGCATCGTTAGTGGACTGGTTAAACTGGCCGCTCATTAGTCTTTATGGAGTAACTGCTTTCTGGTCACTGATTAGCAGCTTTTGGAAACAGGTGACAACTGAATTTTCTCTTCCCTTTCATTTGCTTTAGTCTCACCTTTTCTTCTGATTCATTCTTCAATGTCGTACATTAGGCTAAAATAGAGGGCGCGTGTCGGATCCAGCGTGGAGTCGGGCGCGAGTGTGAGCTCGACGTGTTAGATCAGCGTCGCACATTCCAGACCTCCTCTTGGCCGCCGCCGTCCACCGCTGCAGCCGCGCGGCGTCTCGTGAACGGCCGACGTCGTCCATAATTCACTGCCCCAGTGATTCTCTGGGTGCCGGGCTGCAGCAATCTGGCCTCGTGTGCGTGCGAGTGTGTTGTGTACAGTGCTGTGCAAAGGTGTGAAGCACACCCTGAGATCTGCAGCGAGGCCGAGTGTGTATGAAACAACACTTCATCAGCAGTGTGTGTGTGTGTGTGTGTGTGTGTGTGTGTGTGTGTGTGTGTGTGTGTGTGTGTGTGTGTGCGTGTGTGTGTGTGTGTGTGTGTGTGTGTGTTTCTTGGTTTGTGCATCTGCCTGGAGATCGTTGAGGTTTCCTTTCAGCTCACTGTCCTTTGTTTTAGCAGTTTTAGCCTCGCGTATCGAGCTCACGCTGAAAAACGCTGGATCGCGCTGACAGGCTCGTAATCACGCGTGTCTCCATCCAAGGCAAAAGTGAGCGGCAGCCTGTTTCTGCAGCTGTCACGTCCGTGGATGCGACGCGTCCCCGCGGCAGCGGCGCTGGTGGAGGCGGTGATTAGGCAGGGTCGGCTTGGATCAGCGGAGCGGCAGCACTTCAGAGCGCGGTGAGTCATGATGGAGGCGCTGGTGGCCGTGTCAGAGATAACGATGATGGAGGAGCCACTGACAGAATGGAAAGTCTAAACACACACGAGCCTCTCCATTTTTGACATCTGTTTCCAGTCTGCGTTGGCTGGAGTTGGGTGGGAATTCGTTGTCTTGTTTACCTTGATTTCTCTGCTCGGGTTTCTTCCTGCAGAGAAAAAAAAAAAAAGCAAAGCGGCTGCATTCCTCCGTGTAACCATTCTTTGGTCTCTGCCCAGTAGGAAACTGCTGTCCAATCCATAAGTCAAGATAACAACCATCTTCCTCCCTCCCCTCCCACACGCACACACACGCGCCCCGAGCGCTGGAAAACCTCCCCGGCTCGGAGAGTGATGTCAGACGTCTGCTGGCTGACGGCCGCCGGGGGAAAACAACACGAACGCGCCGCGCGTGTGTCACAAAACCAACAGGCCAACTAGGATTTGAAAAGGATTGTTCACAGGTGAAATATAACATTAAAGAATTGGATAAAATTGCATAACAGCTTTAAAATCCACCTTTCCCCCCTTTTCTCCGGGATCCAGTTCAATCCCGCCTCCCGTCCTTTTAGGCCGCTCTCTCCCCGCATGGTCTGCTATTGATTTGCCATTATGTTGTGTAGGGGAGAAAATTCATGGCGCTCCTTTTAAATAACCATCACATGAAGACAAGACAGATACATCACGGGGAAAGCGTATCGAATGGGAACACATGGGCCGCCCCGTGTGTGCAGGCGATCCTCTCACCAGGCCGGCCGATAAGCTTAAGCTCTGCTGAATCAGCGTTTTCCCTCGAGGCCCCGGCCGCCGCGAGCGCCGTCGCGCGGGATCCTCTCCGCACGCGCAAATCTGCGCGTATTCACGGAATCGCTTACTGAGCAGAGATCTGGATGAAACTCAATCTGTTTTATTAAAGTGGGAGCTCCGCGCTGCGCAGATGCCGAGGCCGAACAGGGGTTTTGACACGTTGCTGGAACGTTTGGCTGAAAGGGAGAAGTTATTTCCACAGTAATTAAAGTTCAGGTGTTAAATTATAGACTGAAAGTTTTTTTAAAGCCGCATTATTATAATTTTTAGGGTTTTCTTTCTCAGTTATATGAGGGATAGTTTCAATATGATCCCATTATTGAGCTGAAGAAGAGCAGCCGTGTGTTCTTTCTATCACTCATCTTGGTGCATATCTGAAAACCCTGTGAACCTGTTTTCTGACCTGCTGATGAGCAAGTCGTGCAAAACGCTGCACGAGTGTTAAATCCAGGGAAAGCAGACGTCAGCTAGGTTCTCGGTGACGAAGGTGGACGAATAAAAAAGCACAGCATCACCCCGAGCCGTATCGGCTTCATCAGAGGTGCGTGGGTTGTTTAGCAAGAAGAACAGCGAATGCTCCAGTTCGATGTTCGCACAGGATTAGAGTCGGCGACGCCGCGGCCTTTCTGAGGATGTGTGTCACGCTGTGTAAACGTGCATGTGTGGCGACTCCTTCCCCTCATTTGCATGTGCAGCGGGAGCCTCACGGGGAGAACGCACTGAGCCTGTTGCTGCGCCGGCTACCGAACGCATCCCTGACCCCCCGCGCTGCAGCGAGGGGGGGCGTCACAGGACACGCAGCAGACAAAGGCCCGTCTGTGCTGCTGCGTGCAGGAAGAGGCCTGTCGCGCTCTGATGTGGCGAGCTGCAGTACCTGTGACACACGCGGAGTTCCTGTGTCGACGCCTGTGAAGCCGGCTGCACGCGATCGACGGCGACAGGGCGATGAGTGACACACACACACACACGCACGCACGCACATGCACGCGCGCGCACGCACGCACGCACGCACGCACGCACGCACGCACACACACACGCACGCACACACACACACACACACACGCACGCACACACACACACACACGCACGCACACACACACACACACACACACACTCACGCACACACACACACACGCGCACACACACCGGCCCTGTTTATATGGCGCCGCTGTGGGAGCGAGGGCTAATTGCACAGGCATGTGGCTTATCGGGCCCAGTTTCTATAAGGTCTGGTATTTTTATGCAAATATTAATACAGGGACGACGTGTAAACAGCCTGAGCTGGGGAGACAGCAAAATCAATATTTGAATATTTCGCTCAAGAATGACAAAATGACAAAGAAGGCATTAGAATACGAGCTTGAAGACAATAGATAATATTGAGCGGCAGCGTCTTTGTTTAGATTGGGATTTAAAACTGCTGTGGGAGGCACTTCCTCAGTGATTGTCACCTTTCTCCAGAAGACGCCAGACTTCATTATCTCGCTAAATTTAATACAAATCTAAAATCCCTGTTGTGCTCTTTTCTCAAGTCAAGGAAGCCGGCTTTATCTCCGGGCTCCCCCTCCGACGCTCCCCTCTGCTCTCACACAGCCAATGAAAACCCAAAGTGAATTATGATTAAAAAAAAAAGAGAAGAAGAGGCGGCGGCGGCGGGCGAACGCTGCGGCTGCATTTCCATATAGATAGACAAGCACATTAAACTCGCCTGTCTGCAGGCTCTCTGTCCACTCGTCCCATTATTACATTTGGACGGCGCTTCATCTACATCATCAGCCCCCCTCCCCCCCTCCCCTCCCGTCCGTCCCTCGCCATCATGTCTCTATCTGCCCCGGACACTTGATTGTGCCTGAACCCGGTGTTGACCCTATAAAGACTAACCTGGGCCGCTGCGTTGACCCGCCCACCCCCCCCCCCCCCCTCCCTCACCCCATCGCTCAATCTCGTCTCCCCCTTTCCTCTTGTAACAGCTCCACTTCATAATTTGCCACTGGTGAGAGGAAAGAGGAGGAGGAGAAGCGGGAGAGGAGACGGAGGAAGCGGCTTCTCATCCGCGCTTCCAGGCTTACATGTAAATTAAAACGCAATTAAAAACAGGCAAATAAGCTGTTCCCAGGAGACGGGAGGGGGGGGGGGGAGGAGGAGGAAAGGGCTCTCAGGATAAGGGCCTGTGTCACTCATCATTAGCATGGCATTAGACTGAAGTGAGCTAAATCTGAACACTGGGTTCCAGGCTGCTTTTCGGGAGCTGCGTCTGCTGCTGTGAGGTCTCGAACGCTCCCGCGCAGAGGGAGGAATCAGTGCGAGAGCGAGAACGTCTCAATTATTCAGTGCGTTTCTCAGCTATTGTTCTCCAACGCCTCGCTGCTGTGCGCGACTGTTGTGATTTCCGGCGCAGAGCGCGGCGGCGAACGAAGAAGCGCATCGCCGGTTCAGTCGCATGGAGCCAGAATTCCACCGCACCGCCTCCCCCTCCTCCTCCCCCCTTGGCCTGGGCCCTCACCCCACTCACTCTGCTTGCCCCCCCTCCCCCCCCCGCTCAGGCTCCTGGGTCGGGAGGGAGGAGATCAATGGGGGGGGGGGGGGGGGGGGGGGGGGGGGGGCGTATAGTGGTGTTAGTGCGGTGCTGGTGCTGGTGGTGGTGGTGGAGGTGGAGGTGGTGGGGGGGGGGAGGGTCGAACCCCACACGACGGCAGAGGAGGGAGAGAAGGAGCCCACCCTGGCAGAGGAGCACCCCTCTCTGCAGACCTGTCGCCTCGGTGCAACAATGGCCGTGACAATGACACTGGAGGAGGAATTTCCGCTGATCCCCCCCCCCCCCCCCCCCCCCCCCCCCCCCCACACACACACACACACAACCCCCCCCATCCTTATAGCATTAAAAACTGCAGTGCCGGGATGAATGGCTTCCTAATAGCTTTCATTTGTTACAATTATCATAATTAAACATATGTCAGACGGCGGCGGCGGCAGATTTGTGCGTTCGCACCTGAAGCGAGCGGAGGGCGCCGCCGGCGCCGCCGAGGGCCTTTCTCCCGACGCCGCCGCCCTCAGTGGACTCGTACGCGGGGGTCGTACAGCGTGTTTACGGCGCGCTAATTAAAGAGCTTCCATTTCAGCTCGCAGAATGTGTTTTCAGCAACAGTGTGAAAGGCGGCGCCTGTGTGTGCGCGGCCGCTTCCGCGCGTCCTCGGACGTCAGCCTGTTTGATAGCGGAGCTTAATGACCGCCCGCTGAGAGCTGTGAGAATGGCTGTAGGGCCCTCTCAACATTTTTGTAATGCCCCCCCCCCCCCCCCCCCCCTCCTCCTCCTCCTCCTCTCCACCCGATCCTTGCATTCTGTCCCTTAAACCAATCAAGCCCTTTCTTCCCCATCGTCGCCGTGGAGGAATGAATCAGGGCTTTTACTCCTCTCTCTCTCTCTCTCTCTCTCTCTCTCTCTCATCCGTCCTCCTCCCTTCAGCCCCTGCGTCAATCACACTTCCTCTCTCGCTCGGTTGGCACTCCTGGCACCGTGGGTGGCGGGTGCCAAGGCGAGGAGGCCTCCCGGCTTCTCCACGGCCACCATTTTGTGCAGCGTTTCTCAGCCGAGTGCATGCGGCGCGTGTGCGCGGCAGAAAAATGGAGAGTGAGAAAGAAAAAGAAAAAACTTGTGTTGCCGTTAAAAAGGTCACAAGTTGCGCACACCGCGCCTCCTGCTGTGACCAGAGCAAAGATCGTGACTTAACTGGACCCCGACCCTCCAACAGACACACGTTTACACCCACATAAAAGTGCTCCACGCTCCTCTTTACAACTGGTTTCCACTGGTGGACTGGTGGTGGTGGTTTATCTGCACAAATCACCCGCAGGTCTTTGACACAAACTCGTAAAGCACACAGAAAAAGTTGTCAGCTGATTGAAAAAATACGTTTTAGTGGAAAATGCCTAACAAACAGCAACAACCTTGTTGTTGGAATAAAATGACGCCATAGATTGTCTGAGAAGAGCAGATAAAACACGGCTTGGCTGACCCTGACTTTACCCTCATGTTTAAGATAACAGCCTGTTTGACCTTGACAGCCGTCGCAAGGACAAAATAAATGTTGAGCGGTTTCTGCAGACTTGCTCCCGGAACACAAAATAAATCAAACACGGATATTTGAAATCGAGGGCGAAGGAAGCTTTAATTATGAAATGTATGGGACGGGAAGTGACTAACAAAGTCGCCTGTGTGTCTGCTCTCGGTGTTTGTTTACTCCCATTTCGACTTCGTGAAGACGAACGAGGGGAAAAAATCGTTTTGAGCGCTGCCAATTTTAAGATTTAACTGTTGGGAGGCGGCGAGTTTTCTTCAGTGATTTCTTAACCAAATTACCTGATCGTCACCGACTAATTCTGACTGAATTCTGTCGTCATCTTTCGTTTTTTATCAGACTAAATCTCACATTCTGCCCGTCGGTGATCGAAACTCTGAGCGAAACCGACCGATTTCGTGGCTTTTATCGGCGCGTCGGAGGCGCCTCGGTCACAGGTGACGCGGAGCGCGAGGAGACGTGAGCTCACCTGAGCGCATTCCTCCGAGGGCGCGCGGACAAACACAATAACCTCGTTTCTACGGTGGAACACTCATTTCTTTGCTCACACTTGATTTAGGTGTGGCGTTCCCAAGATGATCAGCAATTACCGAGGTGTTTCCAACAATAGGGATCCATCATTTGAACCAGATAAGGACAGAGAGACAAATATTCAGCAGCAAACGGCGGGTTTCACATTTCTCACACCTTCAACCCGCATGTGCAACCTGGGCGCTGCAAACGAGTAAAAATCCGTCTTCACGTGACGGTGACGCTGTTTGACTTCACATTGCAGTCACACGACTGAGACAATGTCTGTTGATTTTGGAAATAAATTATCTTCAAGTCTCATCCCCGGGTGTGATGATCATGACGACAAGAGGGATTTTCTAAATGCTTATCTTTGTCCTGACGCAGACGTCAGACATCCTCCCCGTCAGAACACACACGAAATGATACATAATTTGTATTTATGGTTCTGGTGAGTAAACAGAGCTGACAGCGAACACCTCTTGACTGCTAAACGCGTCCCACACTGGCGGATCTTCACGCTTTTGAATATGCATTTCGATTCTTTTAAATCTATTCGAAGATAATACGTTGTTTTGGGAAACGACAGCGCCTCGCTTCCATTTTTTTTTTAAACCGAGAGCTCATTTGTTTGCCACAAACTTAAAATGTGTGTTTTTCCCCGTCTCTCTCTCTCTCGCTCTCTCTCTCTCTCTCCCCTTTCATGCTGTTGCTAGGGAAGCAGGGCGTATGCGCTCCCTGGCCGCGGCTGAAGGGCACGGGGAAAAAACAAGCATAGGGCGAAAACACGACGCTTTAATCGAGCGAGGTTGTCACCGACAGAGTCTCAACCACCCCTTGTTTCCATTTCAAGACTCTTACTCGAGAATTAACGCGCGCGGACGGCGATATTCCGTCGCTTTCTGCCTATTACCTTATATGGCAGGGCAGAGATATATCGTGCCTGTGTTTAATAGGCTGGCCGCTGCCACTCTGCTAAGAGGCTTCATTTAACCCTTGCGCTGCTGAATTATTTTTGGAGCGCGAAGAAACGTCGGTTTTTGACGCGTTTTGCCGTTTTCGCCGCGACCTTTTCTCAAACGAAACGCGTCACTGTGGCAACAGCCACGCGCACGACTCCCAAATTGCTGACGAGTAGGTATTTCACGCGCGATCCCTCTCCTGCTTCTAATTACGCGCCCATAAATTAGGCGACTCGAGGCACATGACATTTACAGCGCACAGTACACACTCGCCAGTGATGTGGTTCATGCTGGTGGATTTAAATTGTCACGATGTAGATAGACGTTGCAGCCACTAACCGGCTGCGATGAGGATTTTAGAGGGAATCAGGCTGAGCGCGGTGGCAGCGAGTGACTTGACTGTAGGAAAGTTGCCACAGGTAGGCTGAAGGCTGCACAGCGACGATCTGCTGCGTGTCAAATTGATGGCAGTTGAGCCCAGAGGACATGGCACTGCTTTGACGATCACAGCGCGCGTGTGACCTATATATTTTCTCGCGTGGCGCCGTCGGGAGACCGAACCGAGCCCCCCTCTGTCTGCTCGTCTACACTTGTGGTTTAAGGGGATAGGAACTCAAAAAGGGGAACTTGTCTTTCATCGGCGTGTCAGCTTCTGTTAAAGTCACGAGCAGAAGCCTGTTGTTGACACGTTGCGTTTTCTGATTGTGTGTATGTCATCCACGTCGTCTCATAAACCTGTTTACGGATGTTGCCCTGACAGCGTTTGAAGACAGATGGATGCCGACTAAAAAAGGAGTTTCACGTCCCTCAGGTGAATTTTTGAAACAGTAAAATGCTCATTGTTGTGTCTGTGTGCATTTCCTCAAAAACGGCTGAATTGGGAAATACTTTAAATACACACACTCTTATTTACACCCATCCATAAAGCTCCATCCCCCAGTAAAGAATACCCACCAGCCCGATCGAACCAAACAGCAACCGGGGAGGAGCCTTTATTTTGGACTAATAGTGAAGTGGTGATTAATTTGAATTTCCAGATAACCCCCTTGCAGTCCAGTACACTCTGGATATGTCCCAACCTCTGTGCAAGGTCTCCACCTCCCCCTCCCCTACAGTGACGTCACCCAACGAGCCGAAGCTATTGCACGAGAAGAGCTGCTCGCAGCCGCACTACTGTGATTATCTGTATGCTCATTGCCAGGAGTGTGGAGTGTGCAAAGGAGGGAGACAGAGAGCGAGGAGGAGAGGTGGAGGAAATATACAGTAGGGGTCGGATACAACCGGGAGACTACCGAGCGCGCAGCACGCACCGAGCGAAAGGGATATTGACGGAGCGTAGTCAACGTTTCACCGCCCCCCCCCCTGCGATCGGATTTAGGCGAGAATGGAGCTCCCTGCCGCCGGAGAGCACGTCTTTGCGGTGGAGGGCATCGAAAAGAAGCGCATCCGCAAGGTAACGGAGCGGCGGCGCGTCTGCGCGAGCGACGTGCACGCAAAAATAAGGCGTTTGACAGGACCCTCACCCACCGTTTCTGCTTCTCCACCATCACAGGGCAAGATCGAGTACCTGGTCAAGTGGCGCGGCTGGTCTCCGAAGTAAGTGTGCGAAATACCTCGGATCGTTCGCGCCTGCACTGACGGACTGCAATATTTTTGCACGCGAGCGTGAATAAAAAAAAATGCCATCCGCCGAAGCTGTGCGCGCCGAGCGTGCGGGTGCGCAGGAGCGTGCGCGTTTGTGTGCATGCGTGTGCTCCGGGAGAGCGCGGTCGCCGTGCGTCTGCGTGCATCCGCGGATGCCTTCACTAATTTATGCGAGGGAAGGGGGGAGGCACGGCGATGTAATCCCGTTTTAATTATTTCTGCTCTGCCAGCGAATTTACGAGGCAGTGGTGCTAAAATGGCCGACCGTGTGATGGTGCTGAAGGAGCGTTTGGAGAGCTGACACTTTGCAGCTCAGCAGTTGGATGCCTCCCTTAGCGGGAATGGGGTTATTCGCTGCTGTTGGCGCGTTTTGCAACGCGAGTCACCCTGAACTTGCGGGAAAATGTGTCACACGTCACATTTCGCGGCGTTCAGCCGGAGGCCTCCGCTCCTTACCTGTCCGCTGCGCGCGCACGGCGGCGGAGATGGTGGCGCGCTCGTGGCGGACGGAGGCCTGCGAGTCGCGTAGAAGAAGGAAGCGTGCACGTGAGACACCCCCCCCCCCTGACAGGTCTTTGCTCCTCTTTGCAGGTACAACACCTGGGAACCGGAGGAAAACATCCTCGACCCGCGCCTCCTGGTCGCGTTTCAGCACAGGTGAGAGAGATGTGGACTTCGGACGAGGCCGCGCAGCCTCCAGTTCAGCCATGACCATATATGGGCATGGGAGGAGGGGCACTCCAGTAACTCAATCGCCGAACCCCCTCTCCTCCCCCTCCTCCCCTCTGGACTGTCTCCTGGGAACAGCCTGGGGATGTGGTAGTGAGAATTCTTAAATCAGACTAATGGGAAGATAGGATGTGCGCGAATGTGCACTGAATCTATATCATTAGACAAATCTTAAGTGGGTTTGCTTCAGGAATGAAAGCTTCTTCCGCCCAATAACCTAAATTCACAGGAAATTGAAAACTGGACGTTTGCCAGACGCTAAAATGTCCCAGCAGGGCTTCCTTTTGGAAACAAACTAAAATTAGTCATTTGTGATCTTATTTTAACAAATGATGACACGTTGTAGCGACAACGGCCTGAAAAAATGGGGCAATTATTCAGCAGATGAGCTTGGCTGACTGACTTGGTTTGATTCAGGATGTGAAACACAAGCACAGTTGGTGTTTTAACACGCGGGTGAGAAGCTGCCGCGCCGTCAGATGCGCTCGTGGACGTGTTCCGTTGATGGACAACTGTTCAGCGACCCGCCGCCGCCTTCACTCGGCCCCATTCAGTGTTGTGAAAACAGAATATCTTGCTTTGCAGCCGACAACCTGCTCCCCGTCTCGGGTCAAGAGGAGGCCTGTAAAAATAATCCGTAAAATAATCACAAACCCGTAAACGTCGACCCCCAGAGGCTGCGATGTTAAACACGGACGCCGTCATTTTAGCCCTGTGGCGCACGCACAGCCACATCGTGTTTGGGTTGTTGGACCCAGGAGGCCCATGAGATGGACTCTCTGTAGGCCACGAGGCCGCTTGTGGGACTGGGTAAAGACACGATGGCTCGGGAAAGGAATTTGCTTTTCTGAAAAGGCTAATTGACACACAGTGCGCTCCAGCATTTCCAGTGTAGCGCTCTCATATTCCCTCACAGCCTGGCTGTGTGTGTGTGTGTGTGTGTGTGTGTGTGTGTGTGTGTGTGTGTGTGTGTGTGTGCGCGTGTGTGCGAGTCTGGCTCTGCGCTGATGGTCATGGAGTGCTGCCTCTGTGCTGTGTGTGTAGATTCCTCTCCGCTCCCAGAGGATGGGGGAGGGGAATCTGACAAGGGAGGCTGTAATTGCCAAATCTTCTGTGAATAGGGGTCACCCCATTGGATGCCGTTTGAAATCGCACTCATTATAGCATTAAAACGTAGACTGTTTCATGCGGCGACTTTTTGGCAGCTCTAGGAGTTGGAACATCTGTAGCCAGAGTCCAACAATGGGCTGGGTTTACGCATGCTCGGTGGGGTCCGCCTGCAGCTGTCCTTCACCCACCGCTGGTTATTTATGAGCCAATGATGAGTCAAGGTTTGTATCAGGGAGCAATATTTCACAGACAGACTCGGTGCTCGGTCTAGCCAGAGCAACTATAATAACACGCTTCCCTCGCTCCTCCCTCTATAAAACTGTGTTTGTTATTAGTCTGGCCATCGTCCTACGTTTGCAGAATGTAGGCGTTGTTGTGTTGGGTTGCACAAGACGCGGCGGTGCGCATGTTTACAACAGCAGCATTCATCCCGGCAGGCTGCCATGTTGTGTTTATCCCATTCTCTGTGCACCTCATGACCCTAGTTAGAGTTTGAATGTATGAAGAGGAAGAGGGCGTCCTCAAGGAGGGAGCGTGTTTGAAAGCCAAGGAGAGATCCGCCTGCTGCAGACTTAATTGAATTTCTCCAGGATAATGAGAATATGGAATGGGCCAATTACCATGAAGAGCTATGCAAATAAGGCCCATAATGCTTTGCAGTGGGTCACGTGGGCATTCATTAGTCCCCCAAAGCAAACTTCCACTTTTGACCTTGAATAGGTAGAGAAAAGCGAACACATATGTCAAATAGCAAACCTGTAATTTTCCACGTGATATAATTAAATTTTCAATATGGCCACGACAGACAAGTGAGACATTATATTAGGGAGATAAATGCGGTGCGAGGAAATGTAATTATCTTTTGTTTTCACAGAGAGAGGCAGGAGCAGCTGATGGGATACCGTAAACGAGGGCCCAAACCCAAGCATCTCTTTCTCCAGGTACCTTTCTTTCAAACACACACACCTTCATCGGAGCCAACTCTGATAATGTAGTTTGAGAATCTCCCAGCTGATTGCTATGCAGTGCAGCTCCTTAGGACACGAACCCCTCCGCGGGAGTCACGCGTGGCTAGCAATCAGGAACAGAGCGTGACATGTCTGGTGGCACCTCTCTGACCCGAGGTCACAGTCGAAGCATCTTGAACGTTCCGCTGTCGTGCCTTTCGGAAAGGCCTGAGGGGGTTCGTCTGTACAGGAGGGCGGGGGAGGAGACGGGACGGGACGGTTGGAGGGAGGTCATGTGCTGAGTCCTGCTTGGATGTTATTCCACTTTCTGATTTTTTTCAAGCAAAGGCTTGAATTGTAAATCAGAATCGTAGGGAGCAGTTTCCCTTTTTAAGGTCACGCCACCGACTCAGCTTAGGGTTCACTGAACCAGTGAAGGTTTTGTTGTCCTCCTCGACTCTGAGGGACCTTGTCAAGTTTGAGGAATTAGCCCTGGTGATGTCATCCTGGTCATCAATGTGCCAAATGAGTGGCAAGGAAGTTGATTCTCGAGGGTATTTGTCAGATAAGCAGGGTCGGACCAACTGCTTACGTCACTAGTGGCCTGACCTCATTTTTACTTAAACCGATTCCAATTCCAATCCCTTTTTGTCCAAATATTTTTATTATCCTTATCCCTTTTTTGGTCAAAGCAGTTCTAAAAGGTTTTTGTCCCGTCTTTCAGGTGCCCTCGTTTGCCCGAAGGTCCAGCATTCCTGCGGGATTTGAGGACGCGCCGCAAGATGCAGAAGGCTGCCTGACGTCGGACCCCATCCACGCCCCCCGGCCCCAGCCTCAGCAGTACCAGCTGAACAGCAAGAAGCACCATCAGTACCAGCCCAGCAGCCAAGAGATCCCTGCTGACCAGATGGCCAATGGCAAGAAGAAGTTCATCTACCAGCTCAACAGCAAGAAGCACCACCACTACGAGCCCGACCTCAGCGTGTACGACGCCCAGGCCTCTAAGCTGAAGGAGGTGGTCAAGGTTCAAGAACTGGCCAATAAACCAGCGAATCCCGGTTGGAACCTGCCTCCGGCGCTGCAGCAGAAATGGGTTCGTGACAAGGACACCGGCTGCTTGAGCAAAGTCAAGGAGTCGCCGGTGGAGGCGAGGCAACCAGCTGTTAAAGAGACTGAGAGCGAACATGCCCTCAAACCAAGTCCCAAAGACTCGGCGCCGCCGAGCGCCATCAGCAGCAAAATGAAGATAATCAAGAACAAAAACAAGAACGGGCGCATTGTGATTGTCATGAGCAAATATATGGACGGTCACAAGGTTCACGGGATGAAGAGTAAACACGGGGAGCCATCGACTGAGGAGAAGCCCCAAAGCACCAAACTGTCGGAGAACAATCCAGTACACAGAGGCCTTGCGGTGGATCACCCCGAGAACGGTCTCCCCAAAGAGATGTGCAATGGCAGGTCCCTCCCGGCTGCAGAGCATCCCATCAAGTGTTCCCCCAAGGACCGGCATTTTTCCAAACCGTCGCCCAGCACAGCGGAGGAATACAACACGGAAGTGGCTCGGGGTCAGGCCGACCTACCCGACGATCTACCCCTGCAGCTGACCGCTAGCTCCCCCCCAGCGTCCTGGGCCACGGACACCAGCATCCCCACTCCGACGGCCATGGACCAGATCAGGATCCCCTCTTTTCCCAGCGATCGCAAACGGAAGCTGACGGATCCCGTGGAGGACAGGGCCGCGGCCAAAGTCTACCTGAGCTCCAGGAGCTTCAGCGTCCCGAGCACTGTGGTGACGCCGCCCCAGGACAAACCCATGGACCTCCACTGCAGCAGCCGGCACTTCAGCAGCGCGTGCGCGTACGAGGCCGCGGACTGTGGCGGCCAAGAGGAGCCGATGGACCTGAGCTGCCCAAAGACTAAGACACAGGCGGAGACGGAGGCGAAGCCGGAGCAGGAGTCAGAGCCCGAACCTCCGCCTCAGCCTGCGGTCAAGGATCCTCCTCCTCCGCCTGTGACTGAGAACACACAGAAATCCACAGAGAAACCGAAAGAAGCACCTGTTAACAAAGCGCCCCCCTTCATGGGAAATATCATCATCACCGACATCACCACGAACAGTCTCACTGTCACCTTCAAGGAATATGTTTCGTTCTAAGCGGATCCTTTCTCACAACCCTGTTAATATGTGCATATGTAAAAAGGTTAGAAATTTGTATATATTGAAAATTTATAATTTATCATTCAAATTCAATATGTTTCTTATGGCGTTTTATACTGTAACTCCTCCATCATGTAGCCAAGAAAGTGCCCTCGAGGATTTGAGTGAATGCATTCACAAAAAAAGAATCTGTTTATTGGAGTAGTTTTGCTGTTGTTTCATACCTGTACCAGACTTATAACCTGAGCTGTATGAAGCTTTATATGGATTTTGTATGAATAATAGCTCTTATTTTGGTCCTGATGTAGGAGGGGAAGTCGTGGACTCTATGGTGATCTAAGATCAAATTGAAAGCACTTAATTCCATTTCTACGTTGATTTGTGTCATATTCGTGGGCCGAGTCTTATTCCACTGTTTACTTCTACTCGGGACATGTTTTTCTTTTGTTACACGCCTTGTTTGCGGTTCAATTACAAGAAAGGATTATCCATGTCGTGCAAACTTGCGGAGCAGGTGTGGCCCAACGCAATGCAAACAGCGCGGCGAGCGTGGGACGCGCTGGGCTGTGGGCCGGGCTCCCTGGCTTTCCTTTGGCCGGGGGTCCAGATGCAGCACAGCTGTCGGGGGCTCCGCAGTCACGAGCCGCTCCGTTACTCTGCTGCACAGTTTGTCGCTCGCACACACTGATGGGGTGTCGGTTGACGTGAATGTTCTTAAAGGGCAGTAATTGTTAAGAAAATTGTGTCATTTATCAAAGGTGACTTATTAATTCCTGCCATAATTAGGCTGTGATTTATTCTTTCATTAATGACCTGTAGTTAGTGGCCTCTCATCAATTAATGACGTTCATTTAACTTGGAGCCTGAAGTAAATGTTTTAGTAGAAGCTGCAACAGTCATCAGTGAGTGTTTAGTGCAGGTGAAGCGCTTTGTGTACAGGTACATGCAATCATCCAGTGACTGTAGGTTGATTGTGCTGCTGAAATGTGAAAGCTGCCCGAGCTGTTGGATGTAAGCTCCATCTGAGTCTAAATTGCCTTCTATGCACATTTAATGCAAAACCAGTAAAGAATGCTAAAATGCTATGAAGAGAAAGCTGAAGAGTGCATATTTATTGACAACGTCGCTGTTCGTACGGCAGACGACAACAAGCTGTTTGAAGGGTTCTGAGAGTCGTTCTGAGAGAGATGGCGTCTGCTAGTTTTCCCTCTTTTGTCCATTCCTCATTGCACTTGGTTGGTATCATACGGTTTGTCCCATGGGGAGTTGGTTGACTTCTTTCTGTTGGCACAGCTTACTGGATGATATGTCTCACAATAAAGAAAGATTTGACCTCTGATGTTCTTCTTCTGCCTTGATCACTGTGTGTGTGTGTGTGTGTGTGTGTGTGTGTGTGTGTGTGTGTGTGTGTGTGTGTGTGTGTGTGTGTGTGTGTGTGTGTGTGTGTGTGTGTGTGTGTGTGTGTGTGTGTGTGTGTGTGTGTGTGTTATCTTTTGTAGTGTTCCAGTGAATCTTTCATCTTCTGCCTCCTCTGAAGACTCTTTGCTTATGGAGGGGAATATTGGAACATTAAACACTAACTTGGTTGTGAACTGTGAATGGGAAAACAGATCATGTTGCATAATCACAGCTAATCCCGCACAAAGAGCCCTCTGTCTTGCGTAACTGCACTGGTCACTCGTATTATTAAAACTTCACCCGTGCATTATTTTTCCTGTCGCAGATTGACCCCGGGCAGGAATGTAAACACAGCGCAGGAGTGGATGAGGTCAGGGGCGGCCGTTATGTAATTGTCCATTCTTTAAAGAAGAAAGGCTTAATAGTAGGTGTTTGTCTGTGTGGGTTCACTCCAGCACAATGTAGCAGTGAAGGCACACGGCCTTTAATTTGATGTCTGGGGCTTTGTGGCGTTTCCAGCACATTGGGTACATTGTTGCAATGAAAGGCTGCATCACCGTGACTCATATGTGAAGTTAAAAACAAACATTGTTGCATTAGTCAGCTTTTAGTAATTTACTGTAGAGAATATGTTTTCACAACACTGTCAAATGCCCTTGGTTTCAGTCTTCAGGAGGCGCGTTTATGGCCTGAAGTCATGGACTCTGGTCTGAAAACGCAGACAGATAAGGATGTGCTGGAATCTCAGGCTCATAGAACAATTAATACTTGACAGAGGGGATCTG
The DNA here is from genome assembly GCF_900634795.4 of Betta splendens. Lineage (NCBI taxonomy): Eukaryota > Metazoa > Chordata > Actinopteri > Anabantiformes > Osphronemidae > Betta > Betta splendens. The sequence goes on along the minus strand of NC_040888.2, from coordinate 4,577,805 downwards.
GAATGCGTGGTGTTTTCTTTAGAATGATCCGGGGAGTCTCCTGTACAAGAATGCTGACACACAGACAGAGCAAGAGAACCAGACAGGAAGCAAAGCGAAACATCTGTCTGTGTTGATTCACTAAAGTCACCAAATTCCACAAAAGATTCATTTTATGTTTGTGTTTAATCAGATGATTATCAGACCCATTATTCCTAAACTCGCCTGGTCTAAAATAATTATTCCCTTTCTTGTGGCTTTCTGGTTTAAATATGCACAAACACCAGAGAAATATGTTTTTAAACTCAAAAACAATAAAGGAAACCTGAATAAATACTTTTAAACCTGTAGCAAAAACCTCGCCGTCTTCTTTGGGTTTCTGTTGGAAACGAGCAGTTTCAAATTCAGACCTACTGTAACAGTGGCCACTTTCTTATGGGAATCGACGTATTAATGGACAAACAAATATTGTGTCTGCTACGTCGTGACGGCCGGTGTACACAGGTTAGGGGGGGGGGCAGCGTGACGCAGCTCGTTTTCAGCGTGTGAAACTCAGCAGACACGACCGGAATCCAAAAGCCACGAAGACGCGGCTCTCGCGTCTCTCGCTCCGCGCCGCCTATACGACGCCTGTGCAGCCTATAGGCCTCTGATGGCTCACAACCAGCTATGTGAGTCCAACTATGTGCATCAGACGGAAACTGAAACATAGTTGAGCGGGGGGGACGTATTTATAGACCAAGTGTGATGTTTCACATTCCCCCTTTATCATTGAGCTCAGGCAGCGTTGGCTTCATCTCCACAAGGTGCAGCCTCGTGGGATCAAGTCATCAGCGCGAACGTTTAGCCGCTTTAACGCCACGCGTGGGCCTCAGAGGATCCAGGAAAGAATTAGTAATAATATAGTAGGAGCCGTTAATTTATTACGTTTGTTATAGATAATGGAAGTGGCGTGAACTTTACAACAAAAATAGGTAAAAAGCCCCAAATAGATCTACTATGAGAAAAGACAGCAGGCGCTGCGGTGGAGCAGGAGGCTGCACGGGGGATGCGTTCTCATTCAAATCGTGCGCTAAAATGCGGCAACGGTGCAGGTCAGAGGCGCACGTCTTCACAGTTTCTCGCCTTGCGGTTTGGCGTCTGATCCACCTTCGGCAGAAAATGTCGCCCCGGTAGCCGAAGTGGGACAGTGAAGAGCGAGCAGTGTGCAGCAGTTGCCCAGAAACCAGACGGCCAATAATGCTCTCACAGAGCCAGCTCTGTTTATTCATGTACGGCTGTCGCCATTGCGGCTCCCGCAGACTCACATTTCACGGAGTCGGAGCCAAATATGGAGAACCGCAGCGAGGCTGCTCCTCTCCGCGCAGCCCCTCGTCTCTCTCTCTCTCTCTCTCTCTCTCTCTCTCTCTGAGCACAAACCGCGCAGGCTATAGCCATTATGCTACCGACAGGAAATGTCGGTCTACACTCTATGACTATCAAAATGGTGGTTCATATTTCGACAGCAGCCACGGCGCATCTTTTGTCCGCGGCGCGTCCGCCTTTGTCTCCTCCAAAGCGGAGGGGTTTTTCAACAGACTTGACAGCGGTGGAAAACGTCGACGTATCTGTCTGTGATCTGCGGCGCGAGCGAGAATAAAGACGCACCAAACGCCGCGGCACCTCCACGCAGGACTCAGACGCCCCATCTCCTGCTGATGTTGCGAATTCATTTTGGAAATCTGCATCACGTCGCACCCCACAGTCACAGAACGTGGCAAATAATTAAAAACCTGCTCATCGGCGCTCACTGCGTCGTTTAGGGTCAGTATTGAGACCTGGTTGATGCGTTTTTGCATCAGAATTAATAGCACAGGTCGATGCCAGGGGAAAATAAATGAACGTGAAACAAAATAACTTTTTGATAAATTATAAAAATGGAGAAGATCTGTGAGGATCTGCGTCGCAGTCGCCTTTTATCCGCCCGTGTCCAGCTGCGGCAGCATCTGCAAAAACCACCGAACTGCCCAAATAAATTAATCTTATAATTTCTCTGGTTTGAAGATTCAGTCAGAGCGTCATCATGCTTTTCTTTTGGCTCATTAAAGAGGGAATTTAAGATTAGCTTTGTTAATTAAACACCAATCCTGATTGTTACTGTGTCTGAGGTGGTTCTCTTTTCATTTCTAACAAGCGACCGAGAAAGGCGAGGCAAAAATCAAACGTGTAATTACGAAATAAACATTTCTCTCAATAATTGTCTCGGTTTGTTGCGTTCATAACCTTTAAATCTAATTATTCTGAATTAGAGTTGCTCCTTCCGTTTACAAGATGATGTGTGTGGCCTTCAGGTTTGTGGAGGTGTTTGGCAGATAATCACAATCATATTGGCAAAAGAAAGAGCTCGGGGTTTGTCTTTTTTTGTTTAGTGAAAGCGTCCTTTATTTAAAATATCACATGATTGACTCTAAGAATTACAAATGACATCAATAGAAAACCCCAAGAAAAACGCACAGAAACTCACAGCTCACGACATTTCCCATATTAGGTCATGTAATGTATTCAAAGTTCAAATTCTAAGACCACACATTCTTTTTTTACTATTATTCTCATTATGATAGTTATAGTTACGATTATTATACACACATCTTTTCTCATTTGCATGACAAATTGAAATGTATTGATCATTATTTAAAAATTATTCAATAATAATAAGAACCTGGTTTCTGCTGAATACAAATATTTAATGCTTAATAAATTCAAAACATAATGCATATGATAAACGACAACTATAATAATAATAATCATAATATTAATAATAACAATAATAATAAACGGTTAGTTGGTTTATGCCATTTCAAGTTTTAAAAAATTATTGTATCACTTTCTCTCTTTTTTCACTAAAGATTTTTTTTAATTAGGAGGGAACGCTTTTCTGGCTTTTCTTTTTTTAATCCTAACCAAGACGTAATAAGGCAACAAAATACAAATAAACGAGGCATCTTTATTGCTCTCACGCGCATTGAACATCCCGTAATTATTAATAAAGCAGGGGAGGATCTTGACAAGTGTTTTTTACATACATCAGAAATGACTTAGTAGATTTAGCCTGAAAATATTTTTTCTCGTTAAAATGCTGTGTGTGCTCTCCAGTGTGACAGCATTTATTTTTCATTTATTTTAGATCGTGTGCAATATAATCCGCGAGAAACTCATCATTTTACCCTTCAGAGTAAATCTCGCCTGTATTTAAGTACATTCTGAATAATTTGATGTAATGAAATCAAAGTACCTTCGCTGGTTTCTAACAACAATGAATTTTGACACTTGACTGGACTCTGCGTTCTGACATAAATGTTGATTTTGTTCACATGTCTGCGTCGATCACTAAGACCGACTCAGGTTTATTCATTTCCAAATTTGACTCAGCATTTGTCACTCCGCTCGGTTTTTAGTGCAACCTCCCTATTAACATCTGAAGAATTCGCACAGATAGTAAAAGATTGTGTGGCGTGTCACGGACACATTGTGCAGAAAATTAGTCTTTAAACTGTGGCAAACTAATAAGGCAACTGTGCATGACACTAAATTACAGTTGAAGACACTTTGTTAGAGGGCATCGTGGACACGACGAAGCTGTGAATTAACAATTATATCCTTAATTATATTAAATATGAACATATATTGATTTGTATCGGTCCTAAACCTACACTCTGATTAAACTGTATCTCAGACAACCTTTAGCAAGCAGGGCGTCCAAGTCGCCCACGAAGCCAATCAGTTACGATTTATTCTCTTCATTTATTTGTGAGATATGATTTTGACTTTTATTGGTAAAATTTGACTGTTTCTTGTAAAGACATGTTTGTTTTGACAATTCATTCTGTTTGAGGATAAACCTTTACCAAGTCACGTTCTCGTCTATTGTTTTAACCCCTAACGTTTCCAACGCTAATAAAATCGACCAGTTATTTCCTTTCGTTTCCTTTTGCCTGATCGACCCCCCTCTGAAGTCTCCGAGGGAGTCCGTCAACCCGCTCCGGGAGCTGTAACTTCGCTCGTGCCTCTGTGCCAGACATTCCTGTACAGCAGCCAGAGCAGCGGGACTCCTCCCCTTCACTCAGAAACCCGGAGCACGTAGCAACAACTGAGCCTATGTGCTCCACCACGATCCGTCCTACCGACCGCGATGCCTGGCAACAGAAAAAAATACGTGATGACGTCTCCCCCGGATTGCGTATTATGGGATGTGCGAAATTAAACAGCCCGAAGAGGAGACGGGGACGCCAAAAATAATAAAAGAGACAGAAATAAACGAGGTGCATGGTGAATCATGGAGCTGTCGGCTGTCGGTGAGAGCGTCTTCGCCGCCGAGTCCATCATCAAACGGCGAATAAGACGGGTATTCGCTCTTCTTCAGCCGCGGGCTTTATCTCCACGCCTATTACGCAACCGCGTGTTTGTGCGACGCCGAGGGGCAGCGGCGTGACACCGTTAATCTGCTACGGTTCTGTTTTGCAGGGTCGCTGGGAATATCTCGTGAAATGGAAGGGCTGGTCTCAGAAGTGAGTATAATAGCCGCGGCGGGGAAGGACAGCGCTCCATCCTGGCCGCTCGTACAACTGCAGCAGCTCAGACTCCGTCGTCGCTCCGCTCGTGGGTGCTTTTATGCCCATTTGATGTCCTCTGCGTGCACTGGCGCGGTCTCGCGCGTGTCTGGGGGCTCCCGTGCGCCCCTTAAGTGTCGCCTGTGTCCGAGAATGCGCCCGCTGGGATGCATTCAGGTCCACACTAGCTTCAGCAATGGCTGGGTTCACCACGCGTCGCTGTCCGCTACGTAGTCTGTAATTGCGGCGCACGCGGCGGCATTACTTCTGGTTCAACTATCCAAAAGCGCCCGTGCGCGCGCGCCCGCGCGCGCCCCGCGTGCGGTGCCAAACACCCCTCTGCTTTGTCGCCGTCGCCGTAGGTACAGCACCTGGGAGCCGGAGGAAAACATTCTGGACGCTCGGCTCTTCGCCGCCTTCGAGGAGAGGTGAGGGTCTGACAGCGCAGCAGCAGGCCTCTGCGCCAGCGACATGGCCCCGCGTGATGTGCGCGACGAGCTGTTCGCACAGTCAAAGCATTAAGTTTCTGATTTAGCTGTTGGCTCGCATGCGTTTTCGTAAACAGGGCGAGGAGTGTGTGCAGCGCGCGGTGATTCATTTCCAGAGCCATTAGCTGCAGGATGTGGTGCAGTTTTATTGTCGCAAGCCAGTTTTCCGCTTTATTCTGGTGCAGTTTTCATATAAGTGTGCTTTTTAGTATGTGTACACTGTAGCTACTAGACGCAGAAATATCCCGATTTGTTTATATAATAAGTGGGAAATAGTATCTTGATGCAATGCTGATGTGGCTAATGAGTTTTTTCCATTAGAGAGCGTGAACGGGAGCTGTTCGGACCGAAAAAGAGGGGACCCAAACCTGAGACATTTCTCTTGAAGGTGGGGAAACATTTCGATGCGCATTTCTTTGGTTTTAATCGGATTGTCCCACGTTTCTTCTTTTATAAATACCGCATATAAATACGACCGATGATTCATTTCATGCGACTGTTAATTGTGAAAGTGTTTGGGACAGTTTCACCTCAAAAGCAGAGGAATTGAAATGTAAATGGAAGTATTTCCTTAACCCTGAAGATGAAAACACTGTAAATTATTTGCATCGTGTGTTTGTTTTCCGACATTTTGCACAATCTATATAAATATAAAATATATAACAAATCAAACGCCAAAGCAACCGTCTTCTTCTGCTAAAAAGCTTAAATCTGTTTAATATCCTCACTCCTGTTGAGCCGTTTCCCATAAACGTCCTTTGCTCTGTCCTCAGGCAAAAGCTAAAGAAAAGACGTATGACTTTAGACGAGAAACGCCCAGAGGCATTTCCTATCCCGTCCCGGAGCCCGTGATAACGCCGAGGGCCCGAGAAGGTTTACGCGCCGTGGTTCCCACAATTTTCCCACCGAGCGCCGTCAACAGGGGAGAAAGTGTCCACGTCCGACCGCCCGAACCTGAGCGGAGGCCCAGACCCGCTCTCAGCCTCCAAGAACCCTCCCGTTTCCCCAAAAAGCGAGGCCGCAAGCCGAAGCTGAGCTTAAATTACGACAGAGACGATGGGCCCAGCTCAGCAGAGCCTGACACCAAGAGGAGCCGGCTGCTGGAGGAGCCGGTACCCCACGGCCCGTCCAAAATGCCCCGACGCCTGCATCACTACGGAGAGACGTCGGACCGCAGCCTCATCCAGCTGACCCGCAGGTTTCAGGAGGAGACCACCATCACCCCCAAGTCCTGCGTGGGGAGCGCGAGCTTGTCCTTCTCCTGCGCCTTCAGTCCAGACCAGGGGGTGCACAGGACTCACTGCGTGAGCAGGGCGTCTCTGGCCCGGTCCAGCAAGAACCGGAACCACCGGGAAACGGAGGGCCGCTTGACCCGGGAGCAACCCGGTGCCGTCTGCGCGCAACCGGAGTCCACGGATGGATCGTGGACGCCCAGTTTTACCAGTCTGGACCGCGTGACCGTGACAGACGTCACCATGAACTTCTTGACAGTCACCATCAAAGAGAGCAGCACGGACAAAGGGTTTTTCAGAGATAAGAGATGAGTATGTGCTTCCGATGTACGTTAGGCCCTGATCATTGTTTAAGTATAGCTACTAACTAACAAGCCTACTGTGACAGTATATTTTTTTCTATGTAACCTACATACATGTACATACACGTATTTAATACGCTGCTGAGAAAAATAAAAAAAGGAAGTTATATTGTTTGTTCGAGGCGTGTTTTTGTTGAGCTGGTTGCACTTGTCATTATTAAGATCACATACTTATATATCTGTTTTTTTCTTTTTTGCAACTCGTCGTAAACAATTTTAATATTGCTATTTTTTAAATAAGATCACGTTGTTAATATACAGCCAATTTGATACGTGACTTACTGTAAATGTATAACGTTGCAAACTGACTAAGGTTCATTTCCTGTCGTTCACTTACAAGGTTCTGAACTGACGCCATAAAGTGTCTCCTTTATCTATGCACAGTATTTAACACGGTGGGAAATGTCAATACAATAACAGATAAGTAGCGTTAGTGTTATATGATCGTATGGAAATTAAACTCCAGCTTCAACACTTCCTCCATAAAAGTCCAACTCGCTTCACTATTTAGTTCTTTGGGACTGATCTGAAATGATTGTTTCACGTTCAGGGGTCAAGTTCAAAATTCGCGAGGAGCCGGTTTAACTCTGTATTAATTATTCTAACAACGATTCCCACGAAAAATACCTAAACATATACAGGACACGAACTGCTCATTTAAACGAATTAAAAACGGATATTTTCTCTGCTAGTGTTCTTCCCATCTTTGCATCCGTTCAGCAAACTCGGAAATGACCCCCTCGCGTCTTCAGTTCCATTTATTTTTTCCCATTTGTGTGTGAGCTACGCTACACGCCCAGAGACGCATCTCGTGGGGGTGAGAGTCGTGGCCTAATTACAGGCTGGGACCTACAGAGCACGCTCTTCTTGTTTTATTGTTCTCATCTTCACTATCGCTGCACGTTATCGCGTCACGCACGGGAAAACTCCAAAGGTCGAGTTGGGCCTTGTCGCGCGTGGCGAGTGGAGCGATTGGCTTCGAATGTACTCACACAAACACGCGGAGCATGTTTGTAAACCGACTTTATGTCCTCCTCGGTCACTTTCCGTCGTGGGTTGACTTCGGACAGGACACGGGGCCCGTCAGGTGTCACCGTGGGCTCCACCCGTGGGTGAAGCACAGGTTTAGGCTTGTTAGCGTTGCTTTTAATGCGTCCGATTTTAAATGGTTGTGCTGTTGTGAGGATTCTGATTTGTTTCCGCACCGACTTACTTTCCTGACAGGATCACCTTTGTCCAGGCCTGGAGTTTACGAAGGATCCAGGCTGTACGTGCCAACAAGAGGCCACTTCTTTCAGGCATAAAGCCTCCATTCATTTGACGTTGTTTTGTGTTTCTGGGCTGCAAGGACCCGGTTTTGATGTTAGACGTCTGTGCGGTTACTCGCTCACTAATTAATTTAATATTAGGGTTGTGTACGGAATGTAACACGAAATGAAACAAGGAAACCACGCGCGATTTGCTATTAGTGTATTTTAAATCTAACCCTTATTTCGTGAGTTGCAGAAGGTTTCTCTGCAGCAGAGACGCCGTCTGAACAAACTCGCCACATGAGTGTAATGTACCGTAAGACAGAACCATCAGGAACCCCGGACTTTTGATCTCAGTGTCTACACGGGCCAGATGGGAGCGAAGCGTCCTGCGTGGTCACGGTCCACGGAGTTCACCTCCACGAGATGTCGCCATCGGCGAGACCTTGAAACGCTGCCAAATGACTTTTTGCGCGAAGCCCCTGCAGGTTCAGCGAAGCGATCGTCGTTGAATGAATCATTGATGGAAGCTGGGAACGCATTCCTGGTTGCGCTGCGGCGCAGTGCGGCTCCTCACGCCGCACAAACAGCAGACCGTGGCGTTGCCCTCCAGATGTGAAGGGACGGTCCTTGAATGATGTGAAGTGTGTGTGTGTGTGTGTGTGTGTGTGTGTGTGTGTGTGTGTGTGTGTGTGTGTGTGTGTGTGTGTGTGTGTGTGTGTGTGTGTGTGAGAGAGAGAGAGAGAGAGAGAGAGCGTTTAACGTGACAGTGGAGCTGCCCACGCTCCACTCTGGTTCACTCCCCTCCTCAGTCATGCACCGCCGTCCGCTTCTCCCTGGATTTCTGTCGTTGCGTGGGTGAGATGTTGCCAAATGTGACCGTTTTGTTGTGTTTCCTGGCGCTTCAGCTGCGGCTTTGCGCGGCGGATCTGTGCAACTGGACTGGAAGGTGAGAAACCTCAAATTTCTGCAAACCGTCAGTCAAAGTATGGGAACTTTATTTGAACGCTCCCACAGTGTTTTGAAGACACAACGCGACGAATTTAAATCGTTAAAAGCGCAAGATAATTGTTAAAGTTGAATAAATAACGTGCAAATGTTTTATTTAAACATTAATGAGATTACAACTTATTGCACGATTATGCTAAAACACAGTTTAGCTGCAAACAACCAAGTGCCTAAAACCTGCTAGTTAAATGTCTTATAGGTTATGACGCGGATTGTCCCCCAAACAGAAAGGATCGATTAATTGATCTTGCAGTGCGAACGTTCTGTTAATCGTGTTTGGTAAAGTGTCTGTTAAACATTTATGAGGCCATTCCCTGCAGGCCTGTAACGTGAATCCAGTAATAATCACGTCCTTCACGCTGCTCCCAGCGGTTTTGCAGCTGCCGTGGACTCCAGGCTCGTCCTCCAGGTGCGGTTGCGCTGCACAGAGGGTTCGGTGAGGTGGGTCTACCCCGGCCAGGCTCTGCGGGTGGTCCTGGAGCCCAACCTGTCCTCCGTCCGGAGCACCACCGTCTGCATCAAGCCGTCTCCGTCGTTCCACGGAGCGAGCGTGTTCATCGAGCGGGAGGCGCGGCTGGAGCTGCTGCCGACCGACGGCTGGCGGGCGGAGCGGGTGTTCTGTTTCCGGTCAGACGGGCCGCGCAGACCCGTCATCTACCTCCAGGCCAGTCCTCCCAGCGATGGGCAGTGGAGCCGACGCACGGTGGGCTTCAGATATGAGCTGCTGGGCAACAGGAGCGCTGCCCCCACCGTGGGCCGCAGTGGGCTGCAGGGTGAGTCCACGCACACCTCTGCCCATAAATAAAACTATAAATAGGACTGGAGAATATATTGATTAGGTTGCAATTGTTCAGCCTATTTAGTAAAATTCATTATTTAAATCAATGATGTATTCATTCATGCATGACATTATTGAACTGATAAGGAATTAACTACATTTTAGACTTTACAAAAGACTTTTCTCAATTTTTATACATGCAAATGCAGCTGCCCCCATTAAAGCTATTAACCATTACTATATAGTTTATTATCAAACAATAAAATCTATGTATTGCATGAAATAATGACTGTCTGCAGGAAGCTCTGCCCCATTAGAATAAAGATCGTTGCTATTTAATTAGAGCCCGGTTCTGCAGACAGGAGCATGCAGCTGCTGGTCAGCGCTGTTGTGTCCGGTCGTCTGGTTTCCATCCAGGGACAAAGCAGAGACGACCCAGCCGCCCTGTGGTGTGCTGGGGGGCACCGGGCCAAGGGGCCTGCACAGAGGCTGCAAATACTCTGCAGATTCCACACATGCCTGATCATTGTGCCCGGCGTGTTTATTCGCATTCATCCATGTGTGCGGGCCTTTCCCCGGCGCGGTGATGTCATTCTGGGTCCATCACAGACAGCTGCTGGTTTATCGGCCCTGTCTGGCGGTGTTTGACTCCTGTAGACGCCTGCATTGGCACTGGGTCATTCAATTAGGTGGCCACAATAGGAGTCAAACATGGGGTCAAGACTAGCGAGGGCGTTTTGATCAGGAGCTGCATTCCTTCCTCTGAGGCCTTGCTCCTTCACTCTTTGATGTGAGGGGGTCGATGAATGAAGAAACGACACCATTAGACCCTAGAATTTGGGTCCTACGTGGTTTACAACAATTAGATTATGACTGAAAAGACGAAAGTTTTTGGGTTGGAGGATTTGCGGTGACTACAAACCTTTGGTTTCGTCTGCCCACAGCTTCGTGTCGACCGTGCAGTGACGCCGAACTGCTCATCGCCGCCTGCAACAGCGACTTTGGTGCGTTGATCACGTTAAAGACAGTCTGGCGATGATGTCACAGCGTCAAACAGAGGCGCAGGTTGACCCTTTTACGAGAGGAGATCCAATAATCCTGCTTTTCCTTCCCAGTGGTTCGAGGCCACATCGGCGACGTCACCCACGACCCTGAACGCCACACGTCCGTGGTGGAGGTGTCGGCGGTGAGGGTGTTCTGGCAGCGCGGCGGCGCGTTCCGGCGGCGCGGGCCGGCGCCGCGGTGGCGCGGGCGCGTCCACACGCTCCTGCGGTGCCACGTCGGGCCCGGCGGCGGGGAGTTCCTTTTCACGGGGTCAGAGCGCTTCGGGGAGGCCTGGTTGGGGTGCGCCCCGCGGTACAAAGACTTCCTGTCCGTCTACCAGGCGGCGCGGGCCGCGCGGCAGAACCCCTGCGACCTCCCTTTGGTTTGAGGCCTGCTGGGCCGGCGCTGCCGGCGATCGCTGAGGAGACCTGGGGTTCCTGCTCGCTTTGTGTTCCCCTCCTCGTCGCCGGCTCTGTGTGAAAGTTGACCTCCGACCTCTGAGGAGGAGAACAGCCAGTCGGAGCAATGGGCTCGTTTCACCCGAAGCGCTCTGTGCTCAGGTTTTAAGTCCATTCTGTTGTGTCTGTTTAAGATTGTGAACTGTACATGGAAAACAAAGCCCCTCACGTTCCAGCAGACTGAGCAAACTGTTTTGTGTTTTAACAACAAATGAACTAATGAAATTGTGTGTCTTTAGAGGCCAAAAGGCCTTGAAACCAGTAGAATGTCACGTATTTCATCTGCTCCATGTGTCTAATCTTTAATAAATTATATCAAGTCGAGTCATACGTGTGATTGATGCACAGCTTAGAAATATGTAAATGTCACGATTTGTTTCTATTTCAAGTGACCGTGGCCCAATAAAAGAATTTATATGCTGCATAATAAGGAAGAGAATGGAAATTTAGAGCCAAGCTCATGTAATATTTCTCCTTCTTTATTTCATCTTATGATAATGGGATCAACTTGTCATGAGAAGAAACACAAAATCTTTATGGACGTTCTTCACTTTGGCTTGTGTGGCTCCTGAATCGAGGCTGAAGAAGACGGATGGACAGATGTGAGGCCCCAGAGCCGGGGGTCCTCCCCCTCAGCTCCTCCCAGATCGGGCGAACAATTAATTGACTTTTAAGCCCTCTGCTTTCACAGCTCCGTCCTCTCTTCGCCCCGGCTCAGCACAGCTCACAAATTGGTGTGTTGAACTTTTTTTACGAGGACTAAATAGGTGCCAATGAAAGTGTAAATGAGTGCGCGGTGAATGGGGCCCAAACAATAGCTCTGCAGCGACAAGGCCTCTGGCAGACATAATGTGCATTGTCACGGCTGCTGTCATCTAGAAACCATCAGGGCCCGTGAATGCAGCCAGAGGCTTCACTCCATCCACATGTGTATCTTTAGCTACATACACTGATCATATAGCATCTGTCAGCGTCAACTTTCATAACAAGATACATTTTATCAGTAGAAATTAGAAGAATTATAGTCAAAAGCTGTTTATGACGCTGATGGAAATATAAGTAAAAATTAATGGCAGCACAAAAATCCTGTTTGATGAATGTTGCCTAAAAGTCAAAACCCTTCCACAAACTCCTCTCATCACAGTGCAGCCCAGTGTGAGGTCTCCTCCCTCGGCATTGTCCCCGGGGGCCACCATGTCAAATGTCTAAGCAAAATACAGCCTCTCTGTGGGCTTTTGAGACCGCACAATTCCCAGATCTGGGAATTCCAGCAGGCTCCCGTGGGGGGACGAGTCCGGGAGGGCCCGGCCCGGAGCCGCCGCCTGGTGCAGCGGCAGGAGTCCACCCAGGCTGGGGGGTAATTGGTTTATGCCGCCGCCTGCTCCGCGTTCCCATGTGGGCCACTGCTGCGGGGAGGCGCGGGGCACAATGTGGAAACAGCATGAGACCCTCCAGAGCCGAGCAGGCATTCAGTCCTGCAGCAATAGAGACCGGGAACAGGGCACCGGGACACAAAGCTGGAGCTGGGACGTCTCGGGTTGAAAAGGTCCCCATTGGTCTCCTCGTAACAGGGCGGCGTTGGTGGATGCAATTGTGAAGTGATTGAATTTTGGCTCAGGCCAGTTTTCATAAACGCTTTTTCGTGTCAACGCGTAATGAGGTAAAGTTTTCTCTTTATATAATCGTTGTTTCTCATGCACCTGTCGCACAGGCTGGCGGGAGATAACGTTTTGAATTGTTGCTGGAGTTGAACCGAAACGCACGCACGGAGGCGCACATGCTCTCGCGTCCTGGCGCGTTATAGTTTGCGTCACCTTCATTTTGAAACGCGTGTTTGCGCAGTGAAGCGTGAAAATGGATGACGCCTTCACGGTCCAGTTAGTAAAGAGCACCACCACTAGAACAGCTTCTTCTACATTAGTCATTTGAATTTGAGACAATGCTGCTGTATGAAGAGTTCAACCCGAGGAGCACGCGGTTGTTTGACACTCACTGTCTTTTCATCGTCATTATCCCAGAACGAACCCAAAGCCGAACCACAGTCACGGGTCCTCGTGTGTCGTGGCAGAGCAGCGGCCACAAGATGTCAGCAGATCCCTCCGCATAACGAGCCGCCGGCGGCAGGCTGATCCCCAGTCGGTCCAGGAGTCACATTACCTGAGGGCCCGCGGCCAACTCTGGAGCGAGGCGAACCGACCCTGGATCAGTGAGCGGAGCCGCGGTCGGCGTTTGGTCATTTCTGCCGCTCTCGAACTCTTCTCCGTGACGTTTTCTTGATTATTTATCTTATCTGCTGATGGCTGTGATTGTAGTTGACCCCCCGTCAGTTCAAGTCATTTCATATAATCACCCACGTTAAACACCAGTAATTCTCTGGGTTTTTACGCTTTAAACGCAGTGATTTGGCGTTGACCGTGACGGACCATTAGCTGAGTCAATGCTTTTTCTCGCTCCGGTATCACATGTCACCGTCGAGCCGTGCAGCGTACAGTGGGGAAGTGCAGGCACTTCCTCCTTCCTACCGCACTGGTTGCGCCGGAGCCCAGTGAGTTTCAGAGGACGCGCGTCGCTCGAGGTTATGGAGAGCACGAAGTAGCCTCGTCCCACTGGTTCCTCCGCGCTCGCTACTGGGAGTTACCAATGTCACCCCGGAAAACCATTCCGTTCCAGCCTAGTGCGTAAAAGTGCTCGGAGACCAGGCGTTTCTGCCGCAATGGCTGCGACGTAGCGCAACTTCTGGATCCACGGTGGACGAACGACGGCGAGCGCTCCAAACTGCCGCTAACTTTTTTTCTATCATTTTATTTATTTATTTTTTTTTGCACAGACACACGGGAGAGTGAAACATGAAGAAGCAGTTCAATCGCATGAAACAGCTCGCCAACCAGACAGTCGGAAGGTGGGTGTTGTTTCCAGCGACGGGCGCGTTTGGGAGCAGATGTGCCGAAAACTGCTGCTTTTCACATTGGCTCGACTTTGCTGCCCTTTAGTGTTTGTCATCTGTCTTTCTTGTTGTGGGCGGCGTCGGAAGGGTTGGGTCCCATTTCCCTGCGTCTGTGTCTCATGAGCATAGAATTTGATGATGTCGAGCAGTTAAACGCAGGAACTCTGATTTCTCCGTTTACGTCCAGTACAAATGTTCGACCATTTCCCCGTGGTTCAGCTTCACGATTCACTGCCAGGAAATCCTGAAGCTGCTGCGGACCCTCCATGTGTTCGGGGCCAGTTTACACTGACGTTTACAGCAGATTTCTCCCATGTCTGGAGTTATTTCCTGCACTGATGGCGTCTGCAGGTGACGTCCTCCTGTTCAGGGCGACTTTTCCCTGCAGGCTCCGACTTCACAGGCATTCCTCCATATGTTGTGTAAGAGCAGTAAAAGCCCACTGATTGGAAGGAGAGGCGCACACACCCAGCGTGGATTACGGCCCCACGCTGGTGAAGCACTGTGTAAATGGGTTTGAGGGACCATCTGATTCAGGCCGCAGAGCGACAGCGGCCTTTTTGTGCCCTTATCTCCCCGATGGCGGTTTGTGGTGTGTTTGGCACACGGAAGGGCCAGACATAAAGGCTTTTTGTGCAGTAAGCGCTTCCGCGGGACGGCTGTTGACACCCAGTTGGAGGGAAGCTGGGTAAAAAGAGGAAATCACTTTAAATTCCCTGTGATTAATAACGAGGAAGCCATTAATTTACATGGAGCACGGTTAAAAGAACCAAATCTTCCCCGCAGAGATTGTTGGTGCTCTTTGACCTGAGATCTCCAGAATAATGAGCCTCACGCTGAAGTCACCACAAACATATATTGTTTTATTCTCACTGGCTGTAATTAAAGCTTCGTTTCGTTAAACAGTACGTGGCGCCTTGTTTTCAGCCCTCTGTGCTGTTTTGCTCCAGCGCTGGCATCCAGCATTGTGAAAGTGTCTATTCTTAGAACAATAGCGACGGTCCAGGCCCAAGCTGCACTCCGCTCAAATCAATGCTAATTCAATATTGATAGGAATCTGATGGTTGAACAACCTTCTGCTCCTTCAGGGGCGACTCGGAGTTTCCTAATGTGGAATGAGATCACGGTCGTGGGTGCGTGGGTGGGTCTGGATGCGAGGCGCTCATCAAACCGTCATAGTAACGAGCTCACGGCGCTTAACGAAGTCTAAAACCCCCGAACCCAGACTTTCCACCGATGCAGCGACGGGGCCCAGTGAGAGCGAGGCTGCGTCCACAGGGTGTGACTGAATGGTTGAGCCTGAATCCTACAACGGTCTTAAGTCCAGCGAGGGAGACGGTCGATTGATGCTTGCGAGATTTCAATCCATACTGTAACTGAGCGAGAGGAGGAGGTCCTCGGGGGGGTGTGTTGAGCCGAGCAGCTCGGCGGGATTCAAGCCAAGAAACACAGGCCGATGATTAGTCTGACGTGGGAGAAAATCTGCAACGGGCCGTTTTTCAGTTTCTTGTGCTCTGCACCAGCGTGTGGCGTTTGCCTTTCCCAGCTGCCAAGACAAGCGAGGTGCACATGACCGCAACAGGAAGTGTGCGACCAGTCAGGTTGGAGGAGACCCCAGACGTGAAGCGTGTGCACGTCCGCTGTCCTGCAGCTCGTTCCGTCCTATTAGGTTCAACCTTGTAACTTAATAAATAGTGATAGTGAGCTGCTCATAGTCTTGGATTGATCCGTATTTATGTGGCGTTTGAGGTGTTTGGAGTTCCCTGTGTTGAGGAGGAGCTCAGTGTGTCCGTGTCTTCTTGCTTTTGGATTCTGACCTCTGCTCTTTGTGTTTCTCTCCACAGGGCGGAGAAGACTGAGGTGCTGAGTGATGACCTCATACAGGTGAGTGTCTCATTTGTTCACGCTTCTTCTTGTTTCTATGAAGCTGCTTTATGGTGCGTCCGACCTGCGCTGGTCCTGCATCCGTTGGGTTTGTGGCCACAAAACAAGAGCAGACATAATATTGACAGGTCACTGTAACTGCAGGGCTGCGTCCGTCACCCGTGAAGGATGTCATGCCTTGCTCACCGACTCGCTGCGTTTCAAACTCCCGCGCCTCAGAGTGAAAAGGCCTCGGTTTCTGCTGCCTTCAAGTAGAACAGTGGGGAATAAAATACCACCGTGCAGCCTTTCATTCACTGATACTTCGCCAGCTCAGAGGTCTGGCACTGGAAGGAAAGCGCCTCTTGGTTTTCTACTCAGAGCAAAAAAAAAAAACACTGGCAATGTTCTGCTATTTTGAAATTATACTGGAAGTGTGCTGTGCTGCGAGTGTGAGTGCGTGGGGGGATGGGAGGACGCTGGCTAGTGAAACTGTGAGGTCACTACTAGGAAAGGAGTGTGAATAAATACTAGAGAGGGTGAGAAAGACGTGTGTGTGTGTGTGTGTGTGTGTGTGTGTGTGTGTGTGTGTGTGTGTGTGTGTGTGTGTGTGTGTGTGTGTGTGTGTGTGTGTGTGTGTGTGTGTGTGTGTGTGTGTGTGAGAGAGAGAACTAAGGTTTTGCAGGATGAAAGCAAATAGGAAATATTGGAATAAATGATCGCTTCACTTTGAGCGAAGCTTTATGACGTGTAACAGTGAACTCTGAACCCCAAGCTTTACATGGAGTCGTACAACGCACTCAGATTGAACATTGCTTGTTGTATATTAACAAATAACCAAAGACCCACGATGAGCTGTCATTAAAGCAAAGACGCAGAATTGTGCACATTAATCCGCTGAAGTGTAGGTGTTTTCATCCATTCGTGTAGTTTATTGTCGTGAAGGCGCCGAGCACGGGTCGACCCAGCCCTTCCTGAGAACGCGGCCTCCGGTATTTGGTCCTTGTCCTGAATGACGGGAGCTTTGTGCTGCGTTAGACATTCCTTTAGCTGCAGCTCTCAGGGAGGAATGTGATCGTCAGGCAATTAGCGACGTGGGGGGAAAAGCCTGGGCCTCGTTATGGCGCGACAACATCATGCTGCCGCTTTATTGGTCATCGGTATGAAACGCGTAGCTCTCGGATTGCTGATTCACGAAGCAGCGAGTCCGTATCAGCACTTTCACTGAATCACACGGGCTGGGAAAGTTTCCCAGCTTTCTAAACACGAGGCGCGAGGGAACAGTCCTCCCACACTTCCTTCTAGACTGAATCCAACACAGATTTGACACCATGAATCCAATGGGGTCCTTTCCTTGCTTGGTTGAGGCATTTAACTTGTGTGGACACATCCACATTCAGTAGTTACGGAGGGAGGTTGTCAGACTGGTCGAACCCCTGCCTGCCTGGGCTCATTCTGGAGAGTCAGACTTAGCTGCTCCGATCACGCTACAAGAGTGGAGAGGAGGAACTCCAGGTGGAGCCGGCCATCTGCCTCCACCGGAGACGTTTAAACCGTGCATCAAGTAAAACAGGCTACAGTTCATTAAAGGAAACATGATGCGTTGTCCATTTGTCTCCTTTGAGGCCTTTTGGAGTAAAACCATGGAAAAACTCTTTCCATCGGTACAGACAGTGCATTGGGTCCATTACGCCGCAGCCACTCAGGAATCCTTCTTTCCGTCTTGGCCCGGAGTCCGGGACGTCTGGATCCAATCGAGCAATCGCCAACGAGAGCTCGACTTCAATGCATTAATCAGAAGTGGAGGATCAGCTGAACGATGAGCAAACGCCTTGGATCCAGACAAAGACGTTAACCCAGCTGGCATTGAGCAACAGCTGCAGGACGGA
Source organism: Betta splendens (assembly GCF_900634795.4). Lineage (NCBI taxonomy): Eukaryota > Metazoa > Chordata > Actinopteri > Anabantiformes > Osphronemidae > Betta > Betta splendens. Next base: position 4,559,924 of record NC_040888.2, on the reverse strand, counting down.
GGGAGGGAGGAGGAGACCCCCTCATTAGTGAGGGTCAACACGCAGTGTCACAGCTGGAGGTCGGGATTGGAACAGGAAGAGGAAGTCGATCCTTGGAAGGTGGACTCGTCGCGTGCAGCGTCTGCGAGTCAATAATGGCGCAGCCACAAAATGTTGTCGTGTTGTTGATTTCATGAATGTTTCACATCATTCAGTCACTCTTGCATGTGTGGGAAACAACTGATATAAGGAGCAGAAAAGCTCTCTGATGATGCGTTCAGGGACCCAACATAAAATCTGTAATATGTTGGAAAGTCAACATTAGGAAAAATACTTGATATTGTGACAGTTGTACCTTTTAATCTGGTTATCTCTTAAACTTGGAGGGAACTACAGTGCGTGGCTTTACAGTATTGAACCCACAGTCCAGTAGTCTGTTCTTATCTGCAGCTTCCATCTGGTTGCCGGCGCTGCCTGTTGCAACGCAGCACGCTGCAGAAGCGAGCTGGACAAACGGCACAGACGTCCTCCATCGCTCTGCCGTAACACGAGCAGGAAGAGGCCGATGTTCACTCATGCAGCATCTGCGTTTAGACTCTGAGGGTTCCCCCTCATCCTGTGACGCCCGAAGCCCCCGTGATGCGTTTGCAGCCACGCCGTAACGTTGCCTTCTGTCTTCTGTGTGCTCGCAGATCGAGAAGCGGCTGGAGACGGTGCGCTCTGTGTCGCACAACACCCACAAGAAGCTGGTGTCGTGTCTGCAGGGTCAGCTGGGCACAGACGCCGACAAGAGACACGTAAGAGGCGATGCCTTCACGTTTCCTCCAGTTCCGTTCAGCCGTTGCACTTTGAAGGCACTCACAACAGATCTTTGTGCTGTGGAGACCTCTATGCAGAGTGCAATGAGCACTGGATAGGTTCTAGTGTATCACTGTGCCGGCGCGGCCGGGATCAGGACTGTCCTGTGCTTTGGACGTCTTTGATTTCCTGTTGCATAACAGAGATAGGAGCTGTAATGACTCAGGAGAAAACTATTCGCTGCTGGATTTGTGCCAGCTTCATTATAACGGAAGCAAACCAGGAGCAGACACGAATCTGACTGTGGGCTACTTCATGATATTATTAACTTTTCTCATTAAATCTAACATCATTCACATAAATATAGTCAGGTTTTATTAATATGCAGCACATGGCTTTCATGTAAGGCATTATTATGTAGTTTTCTAAACCCCCCATAATATATTGATCCAAAGGTTATCTTTAAACGATTTGTTCACCACAGTTTAGCCAAAACCAAATCAGGAGCGCAAACAATGCTGAGCAAACAGACGGGCCGATGCAGCGCAGCGCTGTGGTTTCTCCTCTGTCAGCGCACGCTGCTCCGTTAGAACCCGGCTGACGGCCGCTGTGCCCGTGTGTTTGCAGAAGAAGCTGCCGCTGACGACGCTGTCGCAGGCCATGCAGGACGGCAGCGCCCAGATCGGAGAGGACAGTCCCATCGGGTGAGAGGGGAGACCACGGGCGACGTGTGTGTGTGTGTGTGTGTGTGTGTGTGTGTGTGTGTGTGTGTGTGTGTGTGTGTGTGTGTGTGTGTGTGTGTGTGTGTGTGTGTGTGTGTGTGTGTGTGTGTGTGTGTGTGTGTGTGTGTGTGTGTGTGTGTGTGTGTGTGTGTGTGTGTGTGTGTGTGTGTGTGTGTGTGTGTGTGTGTGTGTGAGAGAGAGAGAGAGAGAGAACAGCTGAATGTAAATCTACCAGTGGTGTTTGTCAAACCTTCAGCGCTGTCTTTGTGCTTTCCTACACGTGCGAGCAGCAAAATGATGGACGTGTGCGGAGAAGCACTGGGCAAGGTCGCCTCTGAGCTGATGAACTACGAGGTGCAGCTGGAGAGGGACATCTTGGACCCGCTCAACCAGCTGGCGGAGGTACAGACGACGCTTTTAGCTCGTGGTCCACTGTGGGTTCAATGCTGCGATTATGCCAAGTTCACCATGGCCCGTGGCGCCTTCTTGGCTCCTGTTACCATTCTGCTTGAGTCATGTTGACTGAAGCCATCCTCACCGTTTACCTCACAGGTCGAAATTCCCAACATCCTTAAACAAAGAAAGCAACTGGCTAAGCTGGTTCTGGACTACGACTCGGCTAAGGCGAGGTACGCCACGCGCTCCTCCTCCTGTTCCGCGTAAACATGTGGGCTCTGACTGAATGTTCAGCCTTCTTATGTTTTTATGCTGCAGGTGGTACCAGGCAACGAAGTCCAACAACCAGGCCATGGCAGCGAAGGCCGACTCGCTCAAGGACGAGATGGACGAGGCCATAAATAAAGTGGAGATATGCAAGGTGGGCTCTGTTTCCTGTCTGTGGTGATGCACGGTGTTGGGCTTTACTGAGTGTTTGTAATGAATGTGGCGACCAACAGGACCAGCTGTCTGCAGACCTCTACAGCTTTTCCTCCAAAGAGGGAGAATATGCACGTTATTACGTCACGGTGAGTTTTAATGAGCTGGAACTGGAATTCAAATGTGATGCAAATACAGGCTGATCCACTATAACTGCACTATTATAGTGACACACTATGAATGTGTGTGTGTGTGTGGGTACACGTTGCAGCTATTAGAGGCTCAGGCAGAGTATCATAGAAAGTCTCTGGCAGCTCTGGAGGCAACGATACCAACGATCAAACGGCAGCAAGGTAAACGATCACGTGTCCTCGTTAAAGGCCACATAGCGTGGTTTCATAGCCGTGATCCACTGCACACACTCGCTTCTCCCCCAGACTCCTGCGTGGAGAAGCCGGCGTTCGGCACGGCCCTGGAGGAGCACCTGAAGAGGAGCAACCGCGAGATCGCTCTGCCCATAGAGGCCTGCGTCATGATGCTGCTGGAAACGGGCATGAAAGAGGAGGTAGGGGCCAAATCACACTCCACGAACCTCATGAGTTGAACGTTAACGTGCCAGAATTTAGACCCAAATGTCAGAGCTGGACGGAGATGAATGGTGGATGGTACAGTCTGGAAACATCTGGGAAGACTTGTGGTTTGTTGGCTGTGTGTGTGCGTGTGTGTCTACTACTAGATTCTCTAAGTGTAACCGCGTCACCAGACTCCCCAAGGACGACGTCGCAAACAGATACAAACCGTCTGTCTAAGATCTATCTGTGACTTCTCCTTTGCTGATCTCGGTCCAGATTCACTTCTTTAAATGTAGTTTGGAGGCCGATCGCCCCGTTCCCTTCAGCCGTTTTCTCCCCACTGTCCTTCCAGGGTCTTTTCAGAATAGCTGCCGGAGCTTCAAAGCTGAAGAAGCTCAAGGCGGCGCTGGACTGCTCCACGTCGCAGCTGGAGGAGTTTTACTCCGATCCGCACGCGGTCGCTGGTACGAACCTCTGCTGCAAACGCACGGCGCCTTGATCCATCTGGACCGAATCGTTCCCTCACGTCCTCTCTCTCTGCACACAGGAGCCCTGAAATCCTACCTCAGGGAACTTCCTGAACCTCTAATGACGTTTGGCCTGTACGATGAGTGGACACAGACCTCCAAGTATGGACACACACACACACACACACACACACACACACACACACTGTCTCATTTACATATGCTTATGTGTTACTGCCTTTTTATGTGTGGTTTCAGCGTGTCGGACCCTGATAAGCGGCTTCAGGCTCTCTGGGTGACATGTGACCGTTTGCCAAAGACTCACAAAGCCAACTTCAGGTTTGTGCGTCTTCTGCAGCACCGCAACACATTCTATTCGTGTCACAGGGGCTGTCGAGGCCTCGTGTTTCTCATTTCGAGAGTAGACAGTTTCTTCCACTTCTGTATTTCACTTTCACGAGCTGCGGAGTGCGTCCGAATGCTAACGCACGCTGCATCGACAGGTACCTGGTGAAGTTCCTGGCTAAACTGGCTCAGGAAAGCGACGCGAACAAAATGACTCCCAGCAACATCGCCATCGTGCTGGGACCCAACCTGCTGTGGTCCAAGACGGAGGGGTAGGGGCGCCGCGCGGGTCCTCGCTCTCTTGCCTTCGCCCGGGCGATCGAGCCGCATCACCGTCTCCTCTCCTTTACGTGTGTTCAGGACTCTGGCGGAGATGGCGGCAGCGACGTCTGTCCACGTGGTTGCCATCATTGAGCCCATTATCCAGCACGCGGACTGGTTCTTCCCTGAGGGTAACACATCTGTCTCGTGGATTATTTCCCCAAGCTGATGGCAAGCACTGTGTCCCGAATGCTGTTTTCCTCCTCCCTGCAGAGGTGGACTTCAACGTGTCGGGCATGTTCTCCATGCCCAGCCACCCCCCCACCCCGGACCTGGACTCCAACCTGGAGCGGAGGCGCCCCGGCAGCTTGGGGGGTCCGGACGGCGACGCCCACACCCCCCGTAAAGACAGGTATCTGTCTCGCCCCAACCTCAGCCTCAGCCTGCCTGTCGCCCTGTCGGCCCGTCCCAAGACACTGAGCAGGCAGGAGTCGCGGGGCCCGGCCGTGTCGGCCCTCTATGTAGTGGCCGACGAGTCCATCACAGTCACTGAAACGCCCACTGAAGATCTGCCCAGTCCAGACTTCAAGGCTGCGCCGTAGCCCAGTGCAGCTCCCACTAATCAGCCACTGAAGGGAATTAATGTTTGTTGTGATTTCTGCCACATTTCTTGTTGTGTTCACATCATTTCAGCTCTTGGTGTTTCAGCTTATTTCAACCAAACCAAGCATTTTTATTATTGTTCTCTGGCGCCTCTTTGTTTGTGTTACTGCTGTGTACCCCTGTGTCATCTCCTTTATTTCCAATTAAAGCTCCCAGTAGGTACTGTAGGTTGCTGGTTTCATGTCGTGTGTGGGCTTCCTTGCATTTTGTTGGTACAGTGATGTCGCAGCGCAGCGTTTTTCTGTTTACGGCGAAAGGTCACTGTCGCTGTCGCTGTCGCGTCGTTTGGGTTTTTGTTTTTTTTTATTTTCAAGCTGGTTTCCGTGAACTCAGGAAGTGGCATCTCTTCTGTCTCTCGCACCCTCTCCCTCCCTCTGTCTGTCCTCGGCTCTTGTTTCTGTCTCTTGATCTCTTTCACTGCCTGACGGCGTGTGGGTCGCCCTCCTGAACTCTCTCCCCTCCCTCCCTAGCGCCGGTAACAAACAGCCGGAGCCCGCTCCACGTAGAGCCAACACTCTAAATAGAAAGCAGCCACAGCTAACGTCACCCACCTTCCACCCCCCGCTGCCGCCCCTGGAGGCCTGGGGCCCCTCCCAGCCCGAGCCCCCGCCGCAGGCGCCGTCCCCGGCCGCGGAGGCGGATCAGCCCGCCCCGGGTGGCGCCGGGGGTGCTTGTGCTGGCGGCGGTGGGGCCCAGGTCGCGGCAGTGCATCCTCAGGTTGTAACCCAGCTCAGCACAGAGGAGAGCAGGTAAGGCGCGAGCTGAGGTCCGCCACCATAATCCACCGCCTGCTCGCAGCCAATCAGCCGATCGGAGCCGGGGCTCGGCCCGCCCCCGATGCTGTGTGTCTGATTCGCCTTTGAGTTGCAAACCTGGAAATCATCAAGTAGAAAAACTGTGAACGTAACTTTCTGCAAATTGTGCTTCGTTCTAACAAATTAAGAATGTGATGCAATGGAAATGGTTGTGTGCTTTGTGCGGGGACTGCCGTTACTTCCCCCCACGCTCGTTGTGATGATTGACCAAACTTCTAAATTTACCTCCCTTCCTGTTTGCCTGTCTGCGTGTCAGCCTTCGACTGCTTTGTGGTCTGATTTTTGCATGCGGCGCATTAGAGCTTCGTTCAGTCTTTGGAGTCCGTCCTCTCTGTCTTCACTACATTCATGTCGTCTGAGTTGTTTAAAATAATCGCCATCGAATGTAATGGAAATCTGGGCAGTTTGTTCATCGTATGCATGAGTTCCTGCACATGTGAGCGCTTGAATGCAGAGTGAAGATGTTTCGTTGATGCACATGTTGGTTTCTTGTATTTTCCCAGCCCGGCCCGTGACCTGGCGTCCACGCCCCCTCCCCAGAGGAACGGTGTGGCCCAGCTCGCTCCAGGCACCCCACAGGGCGGGTCCAGAGGGCCGAGCCCACACATGGTCCGCAGAGGTGAGCGGCGGCGCCTTTTTCGGTAGCGCTATGGTTGCGAATGGCGTGCGGTGATTCCGTTTTGCTCCTCAGGCACCAAGAAGCAGGCCCCGGCGCCGCCGAAGCTGGCCAGCCCCTTCGCCTCCCAGCCCGGCGGCATCCAGTCCCCCTTCGCCTCCCAGCCCGGCAGCATCCAGTCCCCCTTCGCCTCCCAGCCCGGCGGCATCCAGTCCCCCGTCTCCCCCCACCACCCGCCCATCATCCCCCGACGCAACACAAGCAAGGACGCCCTGTTCCAGGCCCCGAGCCACCCTCCCCCGCAGCCCCCCCAGCCCCACCAGCCCCAGGGGGAGACGGAACCCTCCCCCCCGAGCTCTCCCACCCTCCCCGCCTCTCTGAACCACGAAGCCGGCGCGCCGTCCTCCTACCACTCCCTCCCACGGCCCTCCCGTCCGGCCCCGAAGCCGCGGCCGCGGCCCAGCATGCCGCCGCCCCCTCAGCCCGCGGCCAATGACAACGGTAGCGGCCCGTGCAGCTCCTCCTCCAAGATCATAACAGGTACGCCATGAAGTACAGATAACGCTGTATGAGACGTTACACAGCATCGTATGTGTTTATATAAAGATCTGTTGATTTGATAGGATTTGAAGACAGCAAGAAAGTTGCTGGAGCATTTAAATGGTAACAAATGAATGTTTATGTGCACAACATGGGCTGCATGATCAGGTTTTTCCAGTGGAAAACTCCTCTTGTTCCAAACAGCGAAGGATCTTTGGCCTGCTCCATTTCTAGGGGTGCACACATCTAAGACTTGGTGGCCGGAGAAAAGTTCCATCCTTTATGTAACTCGATGTGGAAACAGCACAGTTAACGTCGTCCACTGGATAGAAGCTGAGGCGCGACTGAAACCACAGGCTGCTGGTCTGCCGATACTGGCCTCGGTATCGAGTGGTTTCAGGCTTACTGGAGTGACCTTTTCCAGCTTTGGTGTCATAATGCCTCTCAGGTGTCTCCATATGCAGCTGTGGTGATCTAAAAGCATGACGGTTGATGTGTAAATATTCCAGATGTGTGAACGGCTGGCCTGCCTGTAGGATGAGCTTTGCGAGGCAGGTGATGGTAAGGATCTGACTGGCTGGTGCACTGGCCTTTTGCTTCTGTGTCCTCTGCATGTTGGTGCGTCTGAACGCAGACACGGCAGCTGTTGCTCTGCACATACTTTACACACGTCTGCCTGCGTATCAGTATGTGCTCGTCTGCTTGTCCTGCACGTTAACCCCTGTGAAACGACACTAACAGACTGGAGGTGAGGTCGGGTGGCTTTTGTCTACTTAGTTTTTTCTGTTCCCCTAAATGCGGTTCACTGAACTAACTTTAACCAGTGTGCTTTTATTTTGTCTTGCGCTTGCTGACTACAGCTATTTAGATTAAAACACCAAAGATACTCCAATTGTTTCGGTCTCTAGACAAATTATACAACCAGTACACGATACACTGCACTTTGAAGTATTGGCTGGATTTTATAATGAGAGCGATCCTTGGTGTCTTTTTCGTGTGCACCTGAGTGTTGTAGACGAGGGCGAAGCCATTTGCTGATTTGACCTAACTCGCGTCCCACCTGCCCGCTGCAGATGGAGGCCTGGTCCTGAAGGCAAGCGGAAGAGCGCCTGCCATTGAGGTGACTGTGGAGCAACAAGGGGAGAGCTCTGCTGGTCAGGAGCCCACCACCACCACCACCACCACCCCCACCCTGGGCCATTCCTCAGACCCCTACAGTCAGACAGAAAGCACCGCTCTGTGAAAGAATCTGTGCAGATTTGGATGTTTTGAATCACATATCAAACAGGTAACTGCCCTGTGTCTGTTTGCTGCAGCTCTTTGAGCTCCACTCCTGTGTTGTCGGGCTGCTTCCTGGAGAAAAAGTGCTGCCTCTGTCTGTTATACTGACTCAAACCAGAAACCTCGTCTTATTACAGCAGTGGCTTAAACCACAAAACCCTTGTTCAGCTATCAATTTTGGTATCAGGCTTTACATTGAACTCTTCTTTGCTCTGTATAGTGCTGGATATTTTCATATTGAACTGCAGAGCCTTTCAAGACACAGGGCTAATTGAACTAATATGCAACATCAGCAACAGCTGAAGCCGTGAATCAGGTTCTGACTGGTAGTTTGTTTTGTCCTTTACAAGCACAGACATCTGCAAATGTTCCCACATGGCTGGTGATGAAACATCATAGAGTTCAATGGTTTCCAAAAAGTTATGTTCAGCTTAGATTTGCTTATCATTTAAAATGACACTCCGCTGCAAAAAGACCAAAGAAATGGCCGTAGGCCAAGAGAAATCCAATCCAAATCTAGACCTGCTCCACTTTTAAATGTCTAAAGACCAAATATTTTGCAAAGAGTGCAATATAAAAAATGCAGTTGTCTTACAGTGACGTATTCCATTCAGCACAAAAATCACTTGATCATCTCCAGCAACCCAGTGGGTTAGAATTAAATTTAGTTTTTCCATCTAAATTCTTCAAATGTCAACCTGACCTGATTTCTATGATGTTAAAAATTGTTGGTATTATTAAAAGGGATTTTGTTTTGTAATGAACGGACTGTACGGGATGAGCAAGCAGGGCATAACTTGTATATGATTCCTCTCAATCTCAAAGCAAAATTCAGCCAAATAAGTTTATTTTTGTTCATAATGTTTTTGTTTCTGACAATCTCCACCTTCTTGGGATATTTGAGCACTGTGTTTTTTTTAATTTTCTGCCTTTTTCTGGTGTTTTTTCTGGATATATTACATCAAGCAATGCAAAAATTAGTCTTAACAATAAAAAAGATTGTTCTGCCTTTCGAAGTGGTTTTAGTTTTTGTTCCTCAAAAACACTTTATCTGCCTGTGATCGAAGATAATTCATCTACCTGAGATGTCGATCATGTATGTTGCTGGAAAACAGACATAAACAAATGCTGCAAATTAACGTTTTACCATTTGATCATTTTACTAATAAAACACAAGTAACCACATGTTTTGACAGCCATTGTGTGGTCATATTCAACTGGCAGGGAAATGCATTTACATATTCTGCAAAAAGAAAACTAAAATCTGTACATAACTCTGGGCAGTGACCGTGTACTGTACCTGTCAAGCCCAGTAGCCAACGATAAAGGCAGTTACAGAGAGGCAAATGATGAGGTTGGCGTTTACAACGTGCTGTAGACGTGGCTTTTCTTCCAAAGAGCAGGCGGCCTGTTCAGGTGCAGGCGGCGGCGCGTCACTCTCTCCCTCCTTCTGCCGTTCCATTCCACACAGCCAGTAGAGGGCAGACATCAGCCTGGACTGGCTCCCGATGCTGCAGGCGGAGGACGGACGGTCTGCAGAGCAACAGGCAGCGGGAGGAAGTGGTAAAAGGCTTCGTGGCTGTGTCCACCCGCGGGAATGACGGATGGAAGAGTCCCGACACGCAAAACGAAGACCCACCTTTCCTGAGGGAGCGCACTGGTTCATCCTCCATCTCATCCTCCGCCGTGGTGTTCATGTCCAAGTTCCTGCTGCTTTGCTCCACTGAGAAGACGTGCTCTTTGGGCGTCACAGGGTCAAATCTTGTGAACCAGGTGAGGCGACTGATCTGATAAAAAAGGGCATTAAAGTTCAAGCAGTTAGATTTTCTCTTATACAAGTAAAAAAGTTTAACTTTGATAAATGAGTTTCAAATGTATGTACACAGTGAATCTCTGTTATTGATCTCTGTTATTCTGTCATTATAACAATTAATGCCTTACTATAAGAACTAGCAAACTCACCTGCTCAGGTTTGGGCTCCTCTGTGGCCAAACTGATTCCAACGACCACAATTAGGGTAATGAATGACAGCAGGGTGGAGAAGTAGAGGTAATGCACATGTTTCAACACCACGGGCCGGTTGTCATCCTCGTAGCACAGCGGGGCAGGGTAGATGAAGTCCAACAACATGCGAGTGCAACCCACCAACATACCGACAACCAGGCCCCAGAATGCACCCTGTTAGTGTGAGGGAAGAGAGACAAAGGACGGGGAGGAGCACAGACACGCAGAAATGCATTTACCTTTTTATCTGTAGGCTCAGACACATGCATTTGAAGTGCAATGGCTGATTATCTGCTCTCAACCTTCTCGTTGGTCCTCTTCCAGAAGCAGCCCAGGAGGAAGATGATGGAGACTGGGGGCTGGAGGTAGGTGCTGATTGACTGGATGTAGATGAAGAGCTGCCCTCCCTGACTGGCCTGTACCACAGGGATCCACAGCACGGACACCACAACCAGGAGCAGCACAAAGACCCTGCAGGGAAGCTGTGCTGCTCATTAAGCCACAAGACAACTGTGATGTCGCATAAATCGCACAGAGTTGGTTAAACAAGGTCACAAACCTGCCCACAATCATGAGCTCCCACTCAGATGCATGTGACCTGTAACTCTTCCAGAGGTCCATGGTGAAGATGGTGCTGGAGCTGTTAAAGATGGAGGTCAGAGAGGACATGAGGGCCGCGATCATCACCGCCATCATCAGACCCCGCAGTCCTGCGCGGGAGGACAACACGTTGGGGAGCAGTTTGTGATGACGCACAAAACAGGACGGGAAAGGCGTGAAAACGCGCCGTACCTGCAGGCAGCAGCTCCATGACCAGTTTGGCGTAGGCCGTGTCGGAGCAGCCCACCGGGTTCCCACAGATCTGTCTGCACAGCTCTGGGTCAGCGCACGCCACCTCGTCTGCCCAACGCCAATAAAACACACATCAGACCCTCACACCAGACGCCCGTGAATGATGAACGCGGGTTCAGACCTGTGTAGAGGATCCTGCTGATCATCCCCGGCAGCATGACGGCAAAGAAGGGCAGGATCTTAACGTAGGCACAGAGCAGCGAGCCTCCTTTGGCGTGGCTCAGGGTCTTCGCAGCCAGAGAGCGCTGCACGATCACCTGCAGGGGTTCCCAACCACAGCGTGTCATGACGCAGCCTTTAAACACAGACATCAGAGCACAGGATGCAGCGGCGTTACCTGGTCAGAACACCAGTACCACATGGAGGGCAGCGACATGCCGATGAGCAGGCCGGGCCACGGCAGGTCCGAGCTCACCGGGTCTCTGAATATGTGGAAGGCGTCGTCTCGAGGGGCGCCGCAGGTGGAGTTGGGCACGGCGACGGACGGGACGGCGCGGGCGTATCCCTCCATCAGCGCGTTCCAGCCCCCGACCTCCGCGAAGCCTCGCAACCAGCACAGTGGGGAAACTTACGGCGGGTTCATGCAACGCCGATGGGGAGGACGGCGGGCGGAGTCATACTCAACCTACTGAAGCCCATGAGGACGAGCGCCCCGGCCAGCATGATGGCGGTTTGAGCGGCGTCGGTGTAGATGACCGCAGCCAGGCCGCCTGGACACAAGGGTCAACACACAGTGAGCTGTGCGGACGCATGCTTCCATGCATGCACAGCGCCCGCACAGCTCACCTGCTACGGTGTAGAGGGCGGTGACGGCCAGCAGCAGCACCACAGCCAGGTAGATGTTCCAGCGCAGGGCCAGCTGGATGAAGACGGCGCCCGCGTACATGTCCACCTGACGGCACCAACAGGAGCAGGAGCCTCAGACACACGCAGCCTTGTGTTTTATCAAAGAGCATCGTACCGAGATCTTTGTGAAGATGTAGATGAACAGGGACAGGACGGCTATGAACAGCTGAGTTCTTCTGCCACCGTAGCGCTTCTGCAAATACTCCGGCATCGTTGTCACCTGGGGAAGAAAGCAGCTGAAGGGCCAGCGGTGGGAGAGATGGACGGTGCGGCGGACGCCTCCTCACCCCAGAAGCAATGTAGATGGGCAGGAAGAGCCATCCCAGCAGCAGCACCATCAGCATGCCCTGAGTTACAAGCAGCAAACCCCTTAAAACTACCGTCACTGTCCTACAAAGACTGGTGTTTTCGCCGTTCGCTCACATTCCACTCGTAGGCGATGGCGCCGATGCCTGCAGCCGCGCCCGACCCGGCCAGGCCAATGAAGTGTCCACTGCCAATGTTACTGGCGAACAGCGAAGCACCCACCTGAACAGAGCGCTCGGGTCAGGATCACGCTGAACCATTAGAGCTGGAGTCAGTGGGAGCTTTGACTCACCGGCCACCATGTCATGTTCTTCCCAGCCAGGAAGTATCCGTCCACCGTGCTGCGCTTCGTCCTGCACATGGACTGGGAGGAAGAAATACTCACTTGCAGGAAGTGTTGGTATTAGACCTGCGACCTGCTTCCTCTACCCTGTTCTTACCCAGAAGCCAACAGCCAGTATGAGTAAAAAGTAGACCACCAGCACCACGATGTCCACAGTCCCCAGAGTGGACGGGTTTCCTGGAGAGGGCGATGGAGACGGGCCCATGGTGCCGCTGTGCTCCGCTGCAGGGCCAAAGCTCATCTGGAACCAAAGGCACCAATAACTTCTCAAATAAATTATCTTGAACTCAGTTAAGGTTCATGATGACATGTAACAAGGCTCATACTGAATGATCTCATACTATTCACTAATCGGCTATTATTGTGGCTATTACTGCAGTATGGAACAGCAGCAGTATATAATGTGTAACATCGCTATACGATACATTTGACTTTATCTGCTGCAGATAAGAACCTGATATGATGTCAGAAACCAGCTGACAGCAGGTTACATGCAGCTTCATAATAACGTGCCTCATTAAAGAGAGTATAATTCTCTGACTTGAAGCACAGTACAAGTACAAGTACAAGATGAGGGCCATTTAATTCATTCAAATGTTTATTTATTATTCACATGAACATTTTATAAGTAACAGATTTAACAGTAACTGTGGATAAATATCCTATTTTTGGCAGTTGAACGACACAAACTAAAACTCATCAAACAAATCATCCCCTCTTTTTGTATTGGATTGTTTTTCTAAAAATTCAGATTGTGTTTTGCTGTAGCTGCATCGTCAGCATATGAAGACGCACCATTAAGCACCTGAACTCATTTAAAAGCAGGAGATTTAATTTAATTCTGCAGCACTAAAGCAGCTGCTGTTCTCCCTGGCTGTGTTTGAGACTATTTAGTGAAATGAACTCACCTTTCACTCAACGCAATACTGGATCATTCCAGCTGGACCTCGACTGGAGCTGTCCGACCCAAACAATGCAGCGTGTCACGATTTAGCGACTTGCCAAAGGATCAAACTCCACGCCGTGTCTTACAAGCTGTGGTTAAAATGTAAGCGATTTATTACTCTTTACTGGTGTGATGTGATTTTCTTTGCTCTGCAAATGACACGTTGGTGCATTGATTCATTCATTTTCACAATCTTGCATTCACACCAAGTCAGTAGGCAAAACAGGTTTCACACGACTCTTTATAGGTTTGTTAGGATACAATACAAAATACAGACTTAAGACAATGAAGGCCTTAATAGACACAAAGCTGTAAAGGTTTATATTCTGTACTTAATGCAGAAAATAATAGTAATAACACTAACACAATTAGCCTTAACTTTAAAAGATAACACTTGAAGCTTGAAGGTTTCACAAAGCACCCGATGCTGTATAATTGGCTGAATATGACAAAACGTCTGCTACAGTCAACCTAAGATTGCATTTCTCAACCTGCATAACACCAGCAATAAGGTAAATACAGTATTTGGATAATATGTGAAAGTACCAAAGTGCTTCATATATGCTGTTTTCTCTTGCTCTGTACAAACGCAGGACATCTCTGTAACAGCTTAATAAGGACAATGTTTAACAGTGGGACACAGCTAAACATTCACATATTGCACACTGCCCACTGTGAGCCCCACATAATCCCACCTCAGCAGTCTGTGAGTGTGTGATTTACTCAGTCCCAGGAACTGGCCCTTCCAGCACGTACAGGTTTAATAGAAGAGCTATATGACGTAGGAAGAAAGTTCATCAAGCTACAACGTGTGGCCAGAAAAGCATATAAAGACTGTACAACACATTAAACTATTTAGGGCAGCTGATGTCATCGAGTGCTACACTTGCTCAGCAGGGTCTTATTGTACATTCAGTGTAGTGGGCACCCTACAGAAATACGCAAGAAGCTAATGGGAAGGCTGCTCCTGGGGCTTCTTTGTGGATATATGTTTAGTAAACATCTATTTAGGATATGATTTTGTGTTGTAAATCTATGTCTTATTGGAAAATATTTCACAGATATATTATTGTATAGTTATTTACATTTAAAGCCAGATTTGTAAAAAGAAAACTTAAACTACAAGATATTACCCAGTAAGTATAATTTGAACAGTAGCATGTGTCATTAAAGCTTTAGACTTAAACAAAAACTAATATTTTAAAGGATATACACACTACAGCACTGGTAAAATGGTGTTGCAAAAGACATTTCTCTCCTTTAACGCGACCAAATGCACACACACACACATACGGTATACACATGTTTTGTTGACTGGTGTGGGTCTATGTGTCGTATATCTTGTCTGGATGTTCTGGATGCTTCACATATCACATACGTGCTACCAGGCTAGAGCGGAGGCCATTTGTGGACTCCTGGGGCTTTTCAGGGTTTCTGCAGCCTGATGATCGCTGAGAGCTCTCTGTGGTAAAGAGTCAAGAGGATTTGTACATAAACAGTTTTATTCCCACTAGTCCTTAATATGTTTTGTAACTTTAATTGTTATGACACAAATATCTTAATGTTGTTATTATGTTGGTCATGTTTATGTCTAATAATTATATTTTTAATTGTTGTCTTTTAATTTTCATTTAAACAGGACAGTAATGAGCATCTGTGCTGTCACTGCAGCCTCTTGTATAATTAAAACAAGCTCACTTCATAAATAATTCAACATTTCCAATTACGAACACCGATAACAACAACAGAATTAAAATACATTAGAAAATATTGTAACAATTTCCCAGGGAAACACTGGTGCATCAGTTTTTAAAGGCTCGCGTCTGCTAAGACTCTGGTTAATCATCATGCTCCTGCATTTTTTCTTATGTTTGGTGCTCATTACTGGACTGGACAAGGTTACAAAAATGAAAACACAAATTTAGGAATGATGAGGTCATGGGACCATTTGTTTAAGAAAACAAGGATATGCATATATTTTAGTAAAATGTGAATTAATTCAGTCAGTGCAGGGTTAAATTATTTCTTTCTTACCTCAAACTTGCTGATAAATTCAGCAAAGATACCAAAGAAGGCCTCGGTGTTGGTGGCTTTGCCATCTTCTCCAAAGAAAGAAGCGGTTTTGCTGAATTCCTCCATTGCTCTCTGCTGCAGAGATTCTAGAGACTGGACGGCCGGGTGACTGTTCTCCAGGAAGTTCTACACAAACTCAGTCAAGGCTACAAACGTTAAAACTCTGCCACTACTGTGTTTCCTTAAAAACATAACCATGCACTTTTAGTGCTCTACAACTTTGGCAGCTTTGTGGAGGATACGCTCATGACTATGGCAAAGCGGTCCTCAGACGTCGCAGGCATCTTCTGGCAAGATGAGCGAATCTCCTGGATGGTTGCATGAAGGTCATTTAGATCAGACGTGATGGTCCTCTGATTCACTATGAGTTAATGTATGTACAGAGAAGTGAAAAAAAGAAAAGTCAAAACTGTTTTTGAACGAGTATTTATGTTACTGATGAAATGTGCTGCAGGCATCGACTTTACCTTTTGCTGCAAAAGGAACCATAGTGAGATCTTTGGAAAAATCCAACACCTCAGGGAAGTGCTGACATAACGACTTCACTAGAATATGCAAAAAGGTCGACTTTCCGTCCACTGTTTTTGTTGTGCTCAACTGTGGAAGAATAACTAAATTAACACGGCATCGTGAGAGGAAGTAAAAAAGCAAACAGAGCTTCAGTGTGTTGTTTATCACAGACCTCTGTAAGAAAGTTGATCTTGAAACCTGTTGTTTTGTTGGTTTTAGGCTGGCTGTTGTTCAAGTAGTTCCCCATTGCCAGTACAAACTAATGAAAGACAATGCAATAATCAAAACGGATGGACTATAGCATACTAATGGACTCTTCAGGTCTCATAAGAGACACCATCTCCCAGACTCTGGTACCTCCAGTATCTTCGCCAGCTTCTTGCTGGTCTTCAGCTCCACCGACGCCTTATAGATACAATCGTACGCCCCCTTCAGCTCCTCCGTCTTCTCCTGTAGGGAACACTTGAAGAGGAGGCTCTGTAGACGGGTCTTGTACTCTGGTACAGACAACATCTGTTAAAGTAAACACACAACGAGCAAATTAGTGAGTGATATTACACAGAAAACACTGGGGACCACACACTCATCTATTTGATGCCAGGACTGTACCTGCAGCACAAACTGGTCGGGTTCGCTGAGTTTGCTGGGGTCTTGTCTGTACTCTTCATATTTTTTGACCTCCTCTGCATCAGGGGCATACAGGAGCAGCTGCTTGATGTGAGATGGCTCCAGCCTATCACTGGCCATGGTCATCAGGATCTGCCGCAGCTCCCCAGGAGACAGCTTCAGGTGGGCTATTAGGATGGCTGTTGGTTCCAAAACAAAATGGCAAAAAGAAAGATAAATAAGTCTTTATCATCAAATACAAAGTACATGATGATACTGTACATAACAGGGTTTCATTTCACTTACAGGCATTATAAGCTTTCTTGTAGGAGAGAATTTCTACAACATCTTTCTTCTTAAAGGTTTCTGGCTGTGCAGCTGGCTCTGGAACTGGCACTAAAATGAGATTGGTGTTAGTAAATCCCAAATCCAAAGGACAGAGGGGATGTTTTGTTCATTTTGTTCAATGGTTTTAGGAGAATAGAAGACTGACAGAGCTGGATGTCAAATCATGCATGTTTACTCACTGGAGCCCTTCTGTGTCCCAAAGTGCAGCTCCAGATCCAGGTACTTCACCATGTCGTGAAGTTTATCATAGTCTGAATTTGCACCCAGCTACCAAATACAAGCAACAATGATGCTGGATGTACCATTGACCTACAGCTTTTATATGTATAAAAAATATTACTTGTGTCTAGACATTTCACATCTCACCTGTCCCCAGATAGTCCCCTCTGAATTCTCCACCTGCTCCCACCGAAGCCTCTTGACACTCATGTGGTGGGAATCCATCCTGGACAAAGTAGGCCTTGGCAATGGTGGGGGAGAGCAGGGTGGGGGCAGGGGTGGAGGAGGAGGGGGCTCTAGGTGTTCTGTGGGATCAGATAGAGAGTGGGGGAGGGACTGGGGCTGACTTTGGCCATGTGACTGTTTAAGCTGGGAAGACTGAGAATGTGGCTGCTGTTGCGACTGCAGCAGGGGGTGTGATGGCTGGGACTGCGGGCGGGCAGTTTGGGTGGAGGACTGGGCTTGATGCTGTGATTGCTGGTGTTTGGGCAGAGGTTGGAAGGTGGACAGAGTGGGCTGATGTGGCTGGAGAGGCTGAAAGGTGGACAGAAGGGGCTGAGGCCGGTGTGGCTGCTGGGGAGGGTGGATGACATGAATCTGGTGTTGGTAATCCTGCGGAGGTGGCTGTGGGGTCATGTGGTGGATATGGTGGATCTGATGTGTGCTGGAGTGGTGATGGGTCTGCTGGATAGAATGGGGTCTCTGGGGAGAAGGCTTGGTGAGCTGGGGTTGATGGGTTTGTTGCATCTGCTGCTCTTGGTGTCTCCCTTGTGGGGGCATTTGGGCTTGATGGTGACCTTTGAGACTTCTGCGGCTCTGGTGAGAGTGGCCATCCCGGTTCAGCTGAGCTGGAAGAGAAGCAGGGTCCTGCTGAGCTTGATGTAACAGCTCTGTGGATGAGTGATGGGGTTTCTGCTGGTGAATTTGGTGGGCTTGATGCAACAGTTCAGTGGAGGAATGGTGTGGCTGACCAAGATGCATCTGACGAGCGGATTGGGTGAATTCTGTTGAGGAATGGTGCGGCTGTATTTGATGCAACTCATGAGCCTGCTGTAAAAGCTCTGTCGAAGAATGGTGGCCTTTGGACTTTTGTATATGGTGAAGCACTTCTGAAGATGAGTAGTGGGCATGGGCTTGTTGCATCTGCTGGAGGATCTCAGCAGATGAGTGGTGGGACGGAGGCTGTTGTAATTGGTGGAGCATCTCGGCAGAAGAATGATGGGCTGGGGCTTGATGGAGCATCTCTGCTGAAGAGTGGTGAGGTTGGGTTCTCAAGCCCTGTTGGCTTTGGTAGATTCCCTCGGCAAACTGACATTGTTGGCTGGGGTGGGCTGCTTGCTGTGGTGAGGGCTGGTGTGGAGGTGGGGCTGAACGGGACTGTCGCCGGTGGTGGTGAGCCTGTTGCTGCTGTGACTGGCGCATAATGTACAGAGGATGGTGATGGATGGAGTCTGAAGAGGGCAGTGGGGGTAATGACTGGTGCAGCTGTTGGAGAGGAAGGGGTGAGTGGGACTTCTGCTGGGTAGGCTGGGTAGGCATTGAGTGGTGGCTCTGATAGATCTGTTGCATCTGATGCTCCTCAAAGGCTTTACGCTCTTCGTACGCCTTTCGCTCCTCGTAGGCCTTTTGTTCCTGGTAGGCCTGAAGCTCTTCAAATGCTTTTTGCTCCTTGTAGGCTTTTTGTTCCTGGTAGGCCTGAAGTTCCTCAAACGCTTTTTGTTCCTTATAGGCTTTTTGTTCTTGGTAAGCTTGAAGCTCCTCAAATGCTTTTTGCTCCTTGTAGGCTTTTTGTTCCTGGTAGGCCTGAAGCTCCTCAAATGCTTTTTGCTCCTTGTAGGCTTGACGCTGTTCATAGGCGTTTTGTTCCTGGTATGACTGATGCTGCTCATACACTTGTCTTTCTTGAAAGGCTTGTTGCTCCTGGTACATTTGTTGCTCTTTAAAGGCTTTTTGTTCCACATATACTTTCTGCTCCTCATAGGCTTGTCTTTCTTTAAACATTTTTTCCTGATAAGCTTGTTGTTCTTGAAAGGCCTGCTGCTCGTGGAACAATTGTTGTTCTTCATAGGCTTTTTGTTCCTCATATGCTTGCCGCTCCTTGATTGCTTGTTGCTCCTCATAGGCTTGTCTTTCCTGTTGCTCTTGGAATGCTTTTAGCTCTTGTATAGTGGCATGGACCTGTAGATCCTCTCTTGAAGGCAACACTTTATGTAGAGAGTGGCGTTTAGGGGGTGCACTACTGCGAGGTGGCGGTGGGGGTGGAGGCCCAGATTTCCGGCGAATGGGCACATATGTTCTTGGAGAATGCTCAGGCGTATAGGCAAGTTGTTGCTGTTGCTGCTGCTGTTGTTGTTGCTGGGACTGAACTTGTGCAGGTGCCGGAGGGGGAGGAGCTTGATCATTGAATTGAACAGGGGGAGGTGGAGGAGGGGTCATGGGAGGAGGAGGAATGTGGTCAGAGGAAGAGGAGTAGGTGAGGGAGGAGGCATTCTCTTCTCCACTACTACTTTGGACATCACTCGGGCTGCTCAGCTCTGGGGCCACAAATCCTCCACTTTCTTCTTCCTCCACGCCCAAATCTTCTTCAATATCCTCATCTTCCTCATCTGGGAAGCCCATCTGTACAACATCCTAGCATTAAGATCAATTACAATTCATTAGACTATCAATGTTACTTTATAGTGAATGAGAAAATATGTTCTATCTAAGGTGTTTCTGCAACAAGATTTTTGTGATTCTACCTCCTCATAGTCATTCTCAGGAGTCAGGAAGTCATCCACAATCGCTACCCTCTGTCCTAACTGTTCACTCAGTGCATCAAGAAAGCGATCCGTATCTTCTGAACGTGGCGGTTTGGAAAAAGTGTAACGTCGCTTGCTGCTGCGGTGTGGCGGAGGACTAGATGGGAAATCTGGCTCTGGAGGTGAAGGTGGGGGACTATCCAAGCTGATGTAAGGGTTAGACTCCCCACTGGTCTGGCTTGTCAGTCCTGGTGGGTAGAACTGGGCGGGAGGGGGACTTGGGAGAGACTCTGGCCAGGTTGTAGACGGTGGTAGGCCTTTACGGCTACCTGAAATAGGGAGTATGTAAAGTTACTATAAAATATTAATATTAAGAAAATGTCATGTCTGTCATGAATTCATACATTTAGCTACCTGTATTAGAATGTATTGTAGGGGAGGTTGTACGTGAAGGAAGATCCAGATCCAGCAAACTCTCAGGGGCAGGAGGAGGGCAGCTCTTCAGGGACTTGGACCGCTTGGCTGAATACATGTTCTCCAGTTCGGCGTACACTGCTGACAGCTAGTGTGGTGGAAATATACAGAGACACACTACAATGAGACCTCTTGTCCTGGCATGTGATGATTCCCACTTTAATATATTTTTATATTTTTTCATGTTCTAACACTAGTTGACATACATTGGTGAGATTGTTAGGAGTTTCAGGCAGGGAGGTCCCATCTCCTGACTGTCTCTCCCCTGGAGCCAACCTCATCCCTGTTTCCAGCAATGCCTCTGTACGAAGACCTGTGGTAATCCATTGATTAGAAGAACTTAAGGTAAAAACAATCCAGGCAGTGTAACTGATGATGAATCTAACATGTGATGTCTGTACTAGTGTTATTGTTGCTACTCATCAACACAAGGAGTAAGACAATGAAGGTCTGTACCCATGCCCAAGTGTGTGCCAATGACCAGGTCGTCTGAGCTGCGTCCCCTCACACTGCTCCTGTATGTGGTCCCTGTTACCCTCATGGAACTGCTACGGCGATGGGGTTCAGGGGCTCCCTCAGACTCCGGAGGAGGGGGAGGTGGTGGTGGTGCAACTGGAGAAAAAAGCAAATCTATGAGGAGCTCTTGACTGGACTGCAGGACGCCCCAATGACAGTCCATGTTCATTCATATAGGATTGCATTGGCAACAATTTGGCAAGGTAATACAACTACAAACATATAATTCCTTAAATCTACATACAGAAATGTGACAGGGCAGATTTACACACCTGGTGCCTTGTAGCCAAGGAAACGTGAGATCTTGCTCTGGCAGTGCTCTTGTTCCTCATAGGTCAACAGCTGGTAAACAAATTGCCAGATCACTTGTTTTGCCGGAGTATCCAGCACCGGGAACACATCCACGATCAGGGTGTCAACATTCCTGTTGCCATGAAAATACAACATCTAATGAGAAGACAAAGTTAAGCTCAAAAATAGAGTCATGCAACACTACACCACCTCCTCGTCTCCTCCTCTGATTCAGTCTTCTTCTTGGTGCATACCTGTGTTGGAAGAAGTTCTCCAACGCCTTGCAGATGGTGTATCGCTCCTGGATGGTCAACAGGTGCTCCAGCTGCTGTCCAAAGGTACGGCCCTGAACCCTGATACTAGGAGGTAGAATCTCCGCCACCCACTGCAGGGAGCTGAGCACAGGCGATCGGGCACGCTCAGTGGAAATGCCTCCCCCTGCAAGGTCTTGTTCTGCCAGAGTGAAACTCGGCGGACCGTCTTCAACCACCAGAGTTGGCATGGCACCACTGCCCTGCAGCATGGACACCACCTTCTCATGGGAGGAGGTCCTACAGAGATAGAATATAGATGTTCTTGTTATTTACATTGAACAAACAAAACCCATATTGGCACATTTGCAACCATTAATAATAATGCTGCAGAAGCTCCACCTCATGTCCAGTCCATTAAGAAACAGAATGCGGTCTCCTGGTTTTAGACCTGCCTTATCTGCAGGGCTTCCTGCAGAACACAAAATGAGTAAGACAATGAAGCGTCTGGTCAGGCCACTGTTTCATTAACAGATTTCTTGTGTTTAAACTCACCGGGGATAACAGAGTCAATCCACACTGGTGCATGGCCTCTAAGAGTGAAGCCAAAGCTCATGTTGCCCTTGCACACTCTCACTGTCCTACAGACAAATGATAGCTTTGATTAATGCACGATGTTGTCAATATGTGTTTGTATATATTAGCCATGTCTATACCGTATTCCTGACAACACACCTGCAGTTTGTGGTGCCGCTGGAGTGGCCGGCTATGAGCGAGGTGGTCTTGCGCATGCCGCGAGCTGGGGGGGCCACGCCTTCCTCCGCGTGGGTGCGTGGCACTGAGCTGGCGCGCGTGGAAACCAGAAGGCGTTCAGGGTGATCCTCGCTCCGGCTCCGACGCAGGTGGTTGCGGCTTGGGTCACTGAAGCTGCGCCCCTTGATCCGGCTCATTAGGCTTTGAGAAACCACCTCGTCGAAGCGCTCCCGATGCTTTTTGGGAATGAAGATCCTGGCAAACATTGTGGACGTAGAAGCAACCAACGGATTAACTAGGAAGGCTCCGAAGGAAAACAGAGATGGGAAAGCTTCTTGGTCATGTTATGTGCCGTCACTAAAAACATGATTTCTAGTCTTCTACATGCAAAATAACACACAGCAACTAAAGCAAACGGAGTCTAATCCATCCCGGAACGTCTATTATACAAAGAATCCAAAAACCGCAGGGAGTGTTGATCTGATTTCGTCTCCTTCCAGCTTCAGAATATCACAAATTGGTTCAAAAATAGTCCACTCCACAATGCCTCATGGGAGGGCTGAGGCAGGTGTAAGAGATAGGTCCACCATTAGTGTCAGTGTGTGTGAGCGAGAAAACAGGCGGTCAGGGATGAGCTTTGCTGTGGGGTCCTGTCACATTAACAGCTGCAGGTACAAGTGTTCGCATCAGTGACAACTAACAGCTAATATGCAAAAACGAGGAAGTCCCGTGTTACCTCCGGGAGAAAGCGCTCCACTCTCACTACTTATTTTCTCCTCCCATCACCAAATACCTTTTCTTTTTTCTTTTACAAGGAGAACACAGCCCCCACATAAATGTGAGTTTGTGATATGTCGTGGGTTCCACTAGATTTGGAAGCTGCACCCACTTTTGATTTGATTAGTGTGCTGCATAGGTATAAATGAAAAGACGGCATCCTGTCAGTGAAATGAGGTTTGGATAAGAATGAGTTGCCTGCTTGTTCAAAATCTGAATTTAAAAAAGGCTTATATTTCAGATTCACAGGCTGACACTTGGAAATAAAATTGGAATCACTGCTGCTTCACTGACAGACTTCACAGCACAAACTTGAAATGAAAGAAGCCTTTTGTTTTGTGGCTCTATCACTCAAGGCAGAAATCATCATTAAAGTGTCTGCTACACTCCTCAAAATGTCTAATCTCATTAAACTCCCTTGAAGGCCGTCTGTCTGCTGCCTGGAGCGTTATTTGTCCAATTATCTGCAGGTAAATGAAAGAGATGTAAAACAAAATGACCCAGAAATGCTGCGTTGTGTCTTTAAATACATTGCACTCACATTCCTTCTTCGTTATGTTCCACACACACAATCACAAGAAAACATCTAGTTTGTGCCCTTCCTCTTTTGCATATCTTCCCCTCATCCTGCCTACAAAATGATCCTGCCCCATCCTCAACACAAGCCGGTGCCTTCGAAATGAATCCGCTGGGTGCTTCCACGCTTTGGTTCCTCACCGTGCACCACTTCCACTCTGCATCCACATTCACAAACTCAAACACAACTGCTGGGGCTCAGCGGTGCAGTTTGCTTTCAAAGCTGTCGCAGTCCCTTTGTGAGTACATTTGGGAACATTGTTAGAAGGCTCGGATTAGATCACTGTCTATTCGGTGGTTTAATAACAAAAACAAACTGTTTTCTAACTGTTTTAACAGTGACTCATGAACTCAGCTGCCTGCCAAGTAAAGGAGGTCCACAGATACGTATGTACCTCTAGAGATTTCTTACCTAGACAGAACCCCAACGCACTAAAGCTCATAGCCTTATGCAAACCAGAACTACAGTTATCGCTGACAACCTCACATTGCTCCAGTACAAGCTTTTTAAAATTAGTCCAGGGATTCTAAGGTTGTAAATGAAAGTTATATAACTGCAAACTAATCACAACAGAATTTAGTGTCAAGTAATTTTAAGTCAAAATAACATTCATGTTAATGCTAATTAGAAGCCTTCAAAGATCTATTACCATTGCTGGAAAGACTTCAAGCCCAGTTCCAGCGACAAATCAATGAGAGATACTGCAGTTGTTGACTCATTGTGTGCATATAATGATTACTTTGTTATTGTTGTTCCCCAAGGATCAGTCTTAGGTCTACTTTTTATTGTACTGTGTAATGGTTAATGATGACAGAGTTTCCATCAATGAAGAATTGGTCCTATATATAGGTATATGTACCACTTTAACTTTAAAAATAAACTGCAAGTGGAGTAGCTTATGTAGGTGACAGTGATTAAGTGCACAGTGTGTTCATACAGGAAAATCAAACTTTCCCCCCAGGGTTACAGCCAGCGACACCAGCCTGCTGTCAGTGTTTACGCAAGCAACATAGAACTACAATGATTTTAGCTGGAGACTGGCATAAAATAGAGAAAAGGATCTCCTGAGTAAATCTAGCCCACAGAAACAGAGTGAGCAGGAGTCAGAGAGTCACAGTTGAGTAAAAGACTGACGTAGACGAAGTGAACTGGTGCGAAGAAGAAAAGATAAAGTTAATATGAAGAAATGAGCAGCACAATATTACAGAGCCCAGGAGATATAGTGGAAAAGTAGAGCTGTTTCTAGGCCAGGGTCATGTAACTATTGGGAATGACGTTGGGTAGTCTGTGCTTGCAGACTATGTAGGACACAGAACTTTCCCAAGCATCAATCATACATTACCATGGCAGCTCAGACAAATGATAGAGAATAGAAAAGTGAATGAGGCCATTTCTTGTTTTGTAACAATAAATGTTAAAGTTTCAACTGTCCAACATTCTTGTAAGTTCTTCTTCTTTCTGGCTTAAAGTAAAAAAAAAGTTTACTTTTTAGTTTTAATTTACGACAATAAAATGTTGTAATCTACCCCAAACAAGTGAGCAGAAACTTCACAGCCTCCTCCATGATGTTAGATGTAGGCCTTGGGATGCCCTCAATTATAAAGAGGGCGAGAAGTCTATAATTAGGTCTGAAGGAGGGGTGGATCAAGGACACAGCACAGAGGGATGAATGACAAGTGCAATAAAACTGGGAAACTCGTCAGACCCTTTATCATCATCAGACCCACTTCAGCTCGATTGGAATGAATTTAGTTCTACAAGGATTTAAACACAGATTAGAATCAAAAAGCTCCAGAAACAAAACCTACACAAGAAAGAACGATCAGCAGCAATATCGTTTAGCTAAACTCTACCGTTTTACACGCTGCTCTCAAATGGATGTTTCTGTGAGCAGATGAGAAGTGTAGAATAATTATGAGGTCTTTCAAAACAAGCACATGGAAACCATCTATGCAGCAGTGCCTCAGCAACTTCAGCACAAGTAAGCACAAACAACGCACACACACAGAGAACACTGTTGAGATCAAAGGAAAAGAGCCATACCGAAAGTGTCTGGAGAGACTCCTATCCCTTCCCATGGCTCTTCAGGGCTTTAAGGAAGCGCCTCAGCTCAGTTAAACAATGCACGCGCCTCCCCTCTGTCTCTGTGAGTCCCCATCTAGTTTAAACAACTCTCCTGGACAAAGGGGGAAAGAAGCGGAGCGATGAAGGTGTCCTGGATCTCAAAAGCGCTTGCTGCAGGCTCGGAATGCAGCCAAATGAAGAAAGAGAGAGGACGGGAGCGAAGGAGGGAACGAAGTGAAAGAGTGGCTGCGGTTCCCATCCCTCCACACCTCCAACATGTCCTCAGGCTGCATCATTCGCTGCTCTTCAGCCTCGCGTTTAGGGCCGCACACTGCTGCTGTTCCTGTCCCGCATGCCATTCCTCCTCAGGTGCCGAGGGCGGCCTCAGGGTCCCGGGCACAAGCAAAGGATAGTCCTCGTCACAGAGTCATCCATCATCGGCAGTCATGGGCAGTGAGTGACAAATGTTCCCCTGTCTCAGCGAAGGAAGTGGGAAGGAGTGAGATGATCAGACGAGGGAGAGAGGAGAGAAGTGAGGAGAGCCCCAGTGGAATTACATAGGCAGGTCAGCACAATGATGAGTGTGTGCGAGAACTAGTTACGTGAATACGTGATTGTGCACAAGTTTTGCATGGCAGCATTCAATTAAATCTCTGCCGACGGGGCCTAGAACTCTCTCATAAAACATTTGTGGCGACAGAAGCACAGTAAAGAACATACAAGATTCAAACATGGATCCGCAGCCCGGCGCTAATGAATTCACAGCTTTGAAGTCTATATGCAGACGCGGGATCTGACAAAGGCCCACAGTTCACCAGAATCACATTCAATTACTCCAACACTACAAAATTGCAGCTACAGAGCAGCTAAAAGGTGCCGCGAGGCTGTCACGGCGACACTTCAGATGCAGAATCCTCCGCATCCGCTTCAAGTGCGCGAGCACTCGCTAACCCTTGTGTTTCAGATCCGTTTAAGAATCGACACCAGCGAATGCGTCAGAAACCGATGAGAGAATTTATTAAAAGAAGTAGGCTGCTTATAAATAGAACACATCCGGTGGGAGTGTGCGGGGGGGCAGAGGCAGACTGAGCGGAGTGGGGCCCAGCTGGTCAAGTTTTACAAGGTGTGCTGAAAGAAATAACTTGTGTTAAGCCCACGTCACGTCCGAGGCTGCGAGGAGTGACACCGGCAGGATGAGAGACAGGAACAGTGAAGGAGAGAAGGAGCCACAGCGACACAACCTGAACAATAACGCTGGCAGGCGTCTGATGAGAACCTCATGCTGTCAGCATGCGGGTAATAACCCAATACCATCTTTCGTGTAATGGTACTAGAAAAAATAGTTTACAAAACTTATAACAAATGAAATTTAATGGCACTCCAGCAGTTAGGTACAAAGGGTACGTAGGCCTGAGCTAATTGCACTGTAGCAACAGTCCAGTCACTACAGTTACATGAGTCCAACACAAGCAGTGGCTGGTTGAGCTTCGATGTGTTGAACGTGCAGCATCTGTGCTCCTGACACAGCGTAGAACCAACGACATTAGAGTCTTAAACACTGATGTCAATACTCCCCTTCCGCACAAACACCATCCCCACATGTCCCTACTACTTCAAAAACAATAGCTTTTGGTCATTTCCAGAGCAAACAAACCCGTATCCTATATCTATATATATATAACAACGCCCTGTGAGATCAGCACATTAAAAGGAACGTGAGCAACGGCACAAAGGAAACTTTGCATATTAAAGCGCTGCACGGTCACACCCACCTCAACTGAAGATGCAGCTGATTTATCTCAAGACTGATACAAACTCTTCCTGGGAGAGCATCGATATCTCACTGCTTAAAGAGGAGGAAAACAACTTAATCAGCTCGCAGCCCTTCGTGGGTAGAGGTGATGTATAATTAATGGGATTCTGAGCGAAGGAAGCATTACAGAGCATTCTGCGGGACGCTTTCTAAGGAAGGAAACGTGGATTAAATGCTGTGATACAGCTGTGTCAGAGGAAAGTCAGACGCCTGAGTGACCGTTTTTTAGCAGGAGGCAGGAAAAAAGCTACTTCAAAGTAAAAGCATGGACACGCGGTAGGTACCTTGACACCAGGTTTCGTTACACTCAAATGCGACAATGCAAAAGCAAAATGCCAAATTGCTTTTCAGTTTCACTTACCTGAGGCAGCAGTTCAACATTTCTCCCAGCATATAACTTCAGAGCAGAGGCTGTATATGTGTGTGTGTGTGTGTGTGGGTATGAGAGAGGAACAGTGTGCAGGCAGTCTCAGCATCTGGATGCAAGCATATCTCTGCCACCAGCAGCAAACTGGCTGTAGCAGATACAGGCTGTTTGCAGAGGAAGGAATAAAGAGCCTCCGGTGAAAAAAAAAATCAGTGTGTGTGTATCAAAGACTGCATCACAGCTGACAGGGAGAAACGGGAAAGAAACCGAGGGAGAGGAAGTCAGAGCAAAAAAAGGAAAAGGTGGTCGGTGGGTTGGGCCGACGAAAACAAGCAAGCGCGTGCGTTTTGTTTTTGAGATTTGATTATCAGATCAATGCTGACGAGGAGGAAACGCAATATGAGGCTGTCGGTTTCCA
This sequence comes from Betta splendens, assembly GCF_900634795.4. Lineage (NCBI taxonomy): Eukaryota > Metazoa > Chordata > Actinopteri > Anabantiformes > Osphronemidae > Betta > Betta splendens. The sequence continues at coordinate 4,531,954 of NC_040888.2, read as the reverse complement.
AGCGCCCCCTTGTACCTGAGAGGAGGGAATGTCAAAGCCACACTCGAGCCCCCGGAGCTTGACATCAGATCAAAGTCTTTCACGCGGCTGTCAGATATTTCACAGTAAGTCGAAGGGAGGGGAAGTTTCTGAAATATTGATTTTACGAGGCAGTTAAGAGGGTTCTGCTGCTTTTGTTGTTATGTAAGTCAGTGCTACACAGTGAATTGGATTAGAAACACACAACAAGACATTACCTGCCCTTGGATTTTAGTTAGCCTTATTAAATATGTATTTCCCACAGCTACGCATGAGGAGCTGGGTGACACTGGATCCACATAATAAGAGTATCAGGAAATTTCCAAAAAGGTTAATAATTTGTCGCAACACACAATTTGGATTAGTGTAAGTTTGTCTAGAGGTGTTTGTTAATGTTTCACAGTTAAGTGTTGCAACCCTCCTGGTTAACTAATCCAAGAGGAGTGTGTTTGCTTATTAGCACAGCGGCTCATAAAAGCGCATCACACTTCAGTCACGCATGACATGTGCTACCTGACGTTATCAATCAGCTGCTGGTGCTCCTCCGTGATCAGGATGTCAGGCAGGGCCTCAGCCAGACTCTCCACGTCCCTCTCAGCAGCGAACTGCTTCAGCACCTCGAACAGCTGCTCCTTCACATCTGGCTCCTCTCCCAGTACTTCCTCCACCTGAAGCATAAATCCATGTGTGAAAATTATTCAAACACTTTGTTATATAGATCATAAAAGGTGCTAATAAGCAAGCGTTGTTTATTAGCTGCTGACCTTTTTGTTGAACTCCATGGCCTTCTGGGCGCGGCTCTCCCGCACACTGTCCCCGCTCTGGGAGAGCACCCTCATGCTGCTGCTCAGTCGTTTGGGCCGCCGAGCCATGCTGAGCACGCCCAGACGCAGGGGTCGACCCTGAGCGGCTTTGATCATGGCTGCTGCCGCTTCGTGGTGCTTCACCGGGATGCCGTTCACCTCCATGACGTAGTCTCCCACCTTAAGGCCACTGCGACCGGCTGGACCACTGGGCATGCAGTCCTCCACCATCAATGGGCTGTCCCCCACAATAGTGAAGCCAAAACGACCATCCGGGCCTGGAGTGATGTCAATCTGACCAAGTGAAACAGCACGGTAACCACCTCACCTACCTGCACCACTAATGGCCTGTATTATTATTATTACTTAAATGTGGATTAGACATCAACTCACCTGGTTGACCCGTGACACCACTCCGATGCTGGGTGGGACAGTTTTGAGGGTCTGAGCCAAAGCGATTAGTGCTGGTGTGCTCAGATTTGTCACATCTTGGCCTTCGATATCCACCACCTGGTCCCCGGGCTGCAGCCCGGCCAGGTACGCACTGCTGCCCTCCACCACAGACAGGATGTAGCTGGGCCCAGTGCCACCCAGCCGGAAGCCGAATGCCTCAGGCCAGTTCTGGTTAGTGGCCGGGAGTCCAAGGTCTGAAAGAAGGGACAGAAAGAAGGATAATCAGGCTGGGATTTGGAAGAATTTACTGCATACTTAGTTTATAAATTCAACTTCAATAGCGTAGATAGTTTTATTTGATGAGAGGGTAAGTTTTCCATCCTCTTCCAAGATAAGCAGGAGCATGAGCGTGCTGCAAAATGCAGGTCAAACGGTCCATTGGTTTAAATAGGGCATCTCACTGATGGAGCTTGGCAGCAGGTTCAGTGGTCCATTTACAGAGACAACAAATATGCAGACAAACCAAAGCGCCTTTTCACTTTAATCAGGTTATTTCTCACTGGTGGTATTCAGCCCACATGTTGAACTGCTGGCCTTCCCCTGGCTACTGGCCTCATTTTACTGCTGCTGCAGGATCACTTGACTTGATAAAGATATAAATATATATAGTACATAATCGGGATTGGTAAGGCTGCGTTGCATTTGCATCATGAAATGGACTAAACCAATAAAAGTTTTACAAAGCTAATCGCTTCTATAGTCGTAGCTCTAGTTCTTTACAACAGGTACATTTCTATTAAACAGTTAAAGGGATTTTTCCAAATTTTTAACTAAATCTACTGTAATTATTCGTGTTAGATCTGTGCAGCTGTTATTATGTAATTTAATAAAGCATAAAGCCTAAAGGATGAATCCTTACCTAAACTGGCACAAATGAAAACTGCAAGTGCAGATAATAAGAAACCAGAAAGCTACAGACACACAAATGATTGCACAGTTTGCACAAAGACACTGGGGTAAAGACACAAAACTGCACAAGAACAAGAAAATACAAGTCTAAAGAAGATTTAAAAAATGTTACATCTGCTTCAGTGCATTTAAAAAAAACTAATAAAATACCATGGCAGCACATTTAATCAAAGTCAGAAGTGGAGTTTTTAAATGCTCTTTTTATCCTATTCTTTCCTCCTACGACCCAAATACAGATGAAGCAGTTCAAAACCATCGTGCATAACAGAATTGTGAGAAGGAGACTTACAGAAGTCCTTAGCGGCACTCCGGGTCCCGGACTTGCTCTGGCGCAGGGAGAAGCGGCCCTTTCTGCTCAGGAAACGCCTCATCCTCGCCCGGCTTGCGGCGGGGCACGTTCCGGCCAGCCTCCCTCCACCCCCGGCCCGGGGGTCCAAGCAGCCAAAGAGTGTCCTCCAACACCTTTGTGCTGATCCTCACTCGGGCGCACTGCTTCCGAATCCTCTCCCCAGCTCGGCAAATAGGCTTTACCTAAAAGGTCACATCTGTAGGTTATTTAGGCCTCTGCCTCCTCCTGTCCCCAATCATAGAAACAACAGTCTACAGCTGAGGCGAGGGAGGCTGGAGGAGAGGGGAGACCAGCATCGGAACGCCGGGTTGTCCATTCCAGGTGAGGCGGTACAGCCTCGGTCTCGGTCCAAACCCTGAGCAATGATCAGGAAACTGGGACACGCTCACTTGGTCCTGAAATGGTTCTATGCAAGAAAAGGTACTGCGAAGCCCCATTTTTCTATAAATACCTTCCCTCTCTCTCTCTCTCGCTCATGGATGGGGCCTCTCGAAGGGCTGAGGAGTGACCCAGAAACTGCGTTGTACCAGCCAGGGACACTTCTCTGATTATAGCATCCGCGTTAACCTCCGTACTGGAGCACCAGTTGCAGAGACACAGCCTGCAGATATGGTCAAGGTTACGAGTCCTTCGCAGAGGAACGATTACACGAATACAAGTGGAACTCTGTACTTGGATGTTGTGCCTCAGCCCAGTGAGCGACGAGTGTTTGTATAGTGAGATGGTACAGTAGGAAGCTTTCACTGGAGCAGTCGCACATTCATCATGATACAGGAAAGCAGCTACACAAAACGGAAGCATCTCTAATACTAGGATCAGTTTCAGATACTGTTTGAAAAAAAGAAGTCAACTGCTTAAAAAAATAGCATTTAATAGCAAACTCTACTTAAATAACACATTAGTCCATCAGTCATGCTTAAAGTCCATTATCATTTACCAGCTCAGAACTCAAACGCTGCGTAATGATAAATGTTTGTTTAGTCCAGTGACCTCAGACCAGGAGGCAAACGTGCAGTTTCAGGTCGGCCTTTAAAGGGTTTTATGTTGGTAAAACGTGGTTCGAAAACTTGATTGTATCCAACCTGGACCCCCAAAAGCAAAGACTAGAAGACTGCAATGAAATATTAGAGAGGAATTTAAATTCACTTTTGGTAAAGAAGAAATAAAGGCAATGACATGTTTAGTTACCGCTCTATTCATAAAACTATTTTACACACTGAAAATTTTGATCCTCTTTTTTTACTTTCAAATTAGACAAATTCCTTTTCTAGCTATTATTTCAAGCTGTAGGCAAACTATAAGTTAGCTAGTTCATTTTTCCTTATTTAAGCAAACCAAGTGTCAAAAGTCAAACGAGATCAAATGAGCCCTCATGCACATGTTTACACGCACAAAAAGAAGTTTTTCCAAACTCAAACACTTTGGCTTTTGTTTTGAAATTGATTCTCACAAACTTCACGCAAACTCTACAGTAATTGGCTACGAGGTACAGTTGAGCCAAATCTGTTGCAGGCCCAAGTTTCTGTCCTGCATCATACAATAACAGTCTGAATCTCCACCTCCTCTGGGGAGGTGATGACATACTCCTCCTGCTGCTGCACCATCTGTATTCCCTCCTCCATGACTTCCTCTGTGGTAACCATGGTAACCGTTCCTTCTCCAGTCTCCACTGTGCCTGATGTGGCGAGGAGCGTGCCATCGCTGATGGCTGAGGCCAGTGTCATGGCCACCTGCTCCGTCAGGCTTTCAGGCGTCGCGATAGTGATGGTGTCGCCGCAGTCGGAGATGGTCGTGCCTTCCTCGTTCTCCCCCACGTTACGAACGATGATCTGGTGGCTGCCCGTGCCGCCAGCGCCTTGTGACTGGCTGACAATCCGTTGCACTACTTTCATGATCTGGTTCCCCATCTGGCAAAGAGATGACAGGCAGAATTAAAGATAATTAACAGCTAACACCAAGCACATAAAGTCTGCATTCAGTTGTGCTGTGCTACTATGCAGGCTAGTCTTTAAGTATTTGGACTGTTCAGCTCAAGTCATAGAAGTGTGGGCACCCCTGCTTTTCATCTGCCTGATTGTGCAGATGCTATTGTTGGTGCCTTTATGGCGTGTACTGACCTCATTTTCGCTCTCTTGAATGAGTGTGACCTCTTCTTCTTGTATTTCCTCATCTGTTTGAGTCTAGAGAATGAAAGCGGCACATGCTTTAAAAAATAAAAAGCTGCCAGTATTCTACACTAACACTGATACAAGGTAAGGAATGATGAACAGTGATAGAGAGCTGCTGTTTGCGAAGAGCAAAGTATTCCAAATATAGGTGGACAACATAGACATAAAAGTACATCACTAAATTTACATTAAATAGTATTATAATTTCTGTAAATAACTTATCTGAATTCATGCTCGTCATCTCTAGACTTTACCTAGTCTCATTATTATAGCTTAAATTAGACTTGCTGTTAAACCTGTTGCCTAGTGTCTCTCACCTTGATGATATACTCCTGTGTGTCTGCTACCACTGAGGAGAACTCCACCAGGACGGCATGAGGGTCGTCTGATATGATAGCCGCTGAAGAGAGGCCATCCACTGAAGCCTGCTCCTCTGTTACCACACCATGCTGCTCACTGTAATCTTCTTTATTGCAACCGCCTGTTGGAAACAAAAGGAACTGGCATTAGAACATGCTGAAAAAGACTCTGACAACTCAGGAAAGGCCATTGTTTTTGTGTCCATCAAGCATGCTGACCTTTGGCGCGCATGTGACGATTGAGGGTTCCATGCTCAGCAAAGCCTCGTCCACACCTTGGGCATTTAAAAGGCTTCTCTCCAGTGTGATGGCGGATATGTCGAATCAGAGAACCTTTTTCCCTAAAGCCTCTCAGACAGAACTGACACACGTATGGCTTCTCATCGCCATGAGTTCGTTGATGCACTTGTAAGGCATTCTGAACAAGACAGAGCAAGATCTTAGAGAAAGATTACTTGAAAATCTCAACCAGTCAACTTAAATTACTATATAAACAAAAAGCAAACAACAGCTAGTATATTTAAAATCACCTTGGTTTTGTATCCCTTGTTGCACCTGGGACAGTGATAGGGTCTTTCATCCGAGTGTGCTCTCATGTGTTCACGCACATGCCCAACAGTTTTGTATAGCTTGCCACACTCACCACATTTATATCTCCTCTCACTAACATGAACTTCCATGTGCTTCTTTAGAAGGTAACCAGTGAGAAACTCCTTTTGGCAGAGTGTGCATTTAAAAGGTTTGTAACCTGCAAAAATGGATATTTATGTTTGCCACAGCTACTACCTTTTGATCCTAATAATTGAGTTTAAGAGAAAATGTATACAAATATAACACAGCATGCTATGACTTACCTAAATGGCCTTTTATATGAAAGCGGAAGTAATTTAGGCCTTTAAAGGAGCGGTTACAGTGTGGACAATAGTGCAATTTTGAGGATGTTTGATCATCCGCCTCTGTTTCCTGCATAAAAAACAAGTATACACACATCAAGAAAATGTATGCACCAGTAATCTGCATCAGTGAATTACAACTACAATAAACAGAAGTACATGCAATAATTAATCCTTTGGTATTTATTGTGGAGCTTTGACCTTTTGCCCGGTTACACCTACCTCAGCTCCTATCTCCACAAATTCTTCTTTAATCTGAATCTCTGCGATGCCCTCATCAATATTAGGACACTCGGGAACTACTTTATTCATCTCCTCTGCTGATTGTGAGGTCTCCTCCACTGCTGACTCCTCAGTCTCCAGTGCAATACCAGAATTGATGATAGCCTGGCAGATAAGGTTGTTGCCTGCTGCAGCAGCAGCAACCAAGGCTTCGGCCTGAGACTGTTCTACAACCACCTAAAGGCAGAATAGGAATACAAGCAAAATCAAGTTATCAAATGTTTGCAATGTTTGGGTGCAGAAGCATAAAATAGAATATAAATAAAAGTGAGGTATTTTTGTCGACAGCAGTGTGATTTTTAATCCATAGTCATTCCCTACTCACCTGCTGCTCTTGAGTGGTTCCGTCTACCTCCATTGTAAAGTGAACCTGATGAAGAACCTCTTCGGAACCACCCTCAACCACACTGACAACAGAGGTCTGGGCCTCCACCATCTCCTGATCCTCTGGCTGTTGCTCCACAACCACCACTTCTTGTTGGTCAGCCACTGCGGAGGAATCTGCTTCAACTCCTGACCAACACAGATAGACTCAATAGGCTATCACTTCCTTATATACTGTAAACTAATCCCAATCAGTAGCTGCATGTCGTCTTCTATTATTTAACATGAAACAAAATTTTTAGTCAAAAAGGCATCTACTGTAGGGTTCAATTCTCACCTTTTTGTATTCCATCCTTGCTGACCAGGATCTCCTTGTACTGAACGAAGCGAATCTTCTCGGTGCAGGGTGTGAGAGCTTTTAGATGTCTAGTAAGGGCACCTGACTCTCTGAAAGACTGGCCACATAGTGTACAGCGGTACGGCCTTTCATCTAAAAAGGTAACGCACAAGGTAGTAGACGCAATAATAGAGAAAAATGTTGGGAGAAATAAAGCAAAAATTCCTCTGTACCAGTGTGGCGTCGGTTGTGGCGAATGAGTGAGCCTTTAGTACGAAAGGCAGTCCCACATAGGTCACATGAGAAGTTCTTCTGGTCACTGTGAGTTTTCAAGTGTGTTCTTACAATGTTTGTCTGTTGGATAGAAAGAGAGTGAATCAGAGAAATAAATTTGGTAACTGGGAATCTTTTCCTTATGTAAAACCTATACATTCAATATTACCGTTTTAAATGTCTTTTTGCAAATTTGGCAAATGTAGCGTCCCTCCTGGTTGATTTTGTAAACAAGTTTGTCACTGTCGCCATTATCAGATACTGATACTTCAATCACATCTGACTCCTCAGTTACTTTATGTGAGACAATTCTCTTCCTGCGTCCACGGCCCAGTGGACTATTGCTTTCATCTATAAAGAATGCATAAAAATAAAATCAATTGCAAAGTGGAAAATTATTAAATTTCATAATCATCTTCTACGTAATCTAATGCAGACCCACCATTAGAGGTCTTCACTGGTTCATCTGGAGATGCACTGTTAGACGTAATCACCTCTGAAGAACAGGTTTCTGCTGCAGGAGCCTGACAAGATGCAACAGTCAGGAACAATAATTGTTGTATCTCTCCTATACAATAACAGCTGGTAGTGAACATCGCAACGCAGCACTAACCTCTTTGTTGACATCGAGGCTGCTAGCCTCCGCACGTTTGCAGCTCTGGTGAAGCTTGTGCTGAATGAAAGCTTCCAGCGTGGAAAACTCTGACTGACAGCGGCCACACTTGTGGACATCTTCGTCTGGCAGCAAAGGGCAAGGTCGTTATTAGCGTCGGATAACTTTATTGACCTGTGCTGCAAGCTTCCAGCTAGCTGGGGTGTCTCACGGTAAACTTGTCTAAACAAGCTCATTTCGCACATGCTAGCTAACGTTAGCTGCTAGCAACATATCACGATGGAGGAAGTTAGCTAGGCCCAAACGCAATGCATAATAACGCTTTTAGACTTGTGTTAGCTGGTAAGTGGACCAACCTTCGTCTCCCAGGGTAGTCTGGATGGTGATCGTCTCATTGCCGTTCTTCGTTTGCTCCCTCTCTGTTTCTGCCGTATGATTACTTTCTGCATTCATGTCGTTCGAAGTCTCCGTCTCTGTCGCAACGCCGCTAGAAGGAAGGCAAACATGGCGGATTTACGACCCCGTAGCCATAACAACAAAAGGGCACGCGCACAGGTCCAAGTATAGAAAAAGAAAAAACAAGAAAATATTCAACATTCAATTAAATTTTAATTATGTTTTAAGTAGCACATTTATAAAATGAATTTAATTTGTTGATCTATTCTGTTTCCTCTTAAATTAAACACATATTCTACACTGTATTGTGCAATATTTATTTCATATTTGGTCTCACTATCTCTTATTGGTCGCTTAAATATTTGTGTAGACCTACTACAAAAAAGGTCTGTATTGATTTGTTACTCTGTTGTAAAATGTCTCTGAACACCGTCTTATTAAAAACTCTTTATTTGCCGTTAAGTATCAACCATAGTTGGTTTACAGAATAAAATAAGAATAAAAAAATCAAAACAATAAATTATCTAATTTTATTCACATGTTAAATATGTTGTATGATTTACATAAATTATTTTTAAAGGTGATGAGGCGTCATTAAACACAACATGTGCCCGCTGTATTGGCAGCTGTGACTAGAAGTCAAGCTTCTTACGACACATAAGTAAACAAGAAACACTTTACGGCAATAAACATGGCTTCTCAGTTTAGCGGAGTGTTACAGTTGACAGATCTCGATGACTTTATAACTCCTTCTCAGGTATGAAATCATTGTAACATGTTTGGGGTTTTTTTTTCAGAGCAGAAAGAGTTAACGATTTGCTAGACATGCAGAGCAGAACCGAGTGGATAAGGAAGTGACGCTGGTGTGTAGCTAGTGTGTGTAGCATGTTTACTGTTAGCCGTGCTCCCCGTTGGGTCCGCAACCCCCACCAAACAATTCCTCAACTCTGCATCTCATTCTTTACAACGGCTTGTTAAAATGAGACCTTCACACGTTGGTCTAACTGTTATAAAATAAAAGTGTAGAAAAATCAGTCTCTGTTGGTTACGTCAACCCGTTAATGCTAATGTTAGCAGTGATATAATGGTGGTGGGAGTAATGATAGTGCAGTACTGCGGGTTAAGTTACATTGTCTATGATAATACGTTCCTAAGTATTGACTTTGGCATTTTGTTACTTTACCTCACACCTCCCAGCTCCAAAACTATACTTAGGTTTAATGTACACGTGTCTGTTTCGCTGTTTGTTTTACAGGAATGTGTGAAACCTGTCAAAGTACACAAGACACAAGGCAAATCTGTTGCCAAAATTCAGATAGAAGATGATGGAAGTTACGTGCAAGTAAACCAGGTGGATATCAAGGAATAATCAAAACCCGTGTTTTAATTAATAGCAGTATGGATTTGCACTATACTTTTAATTAATTTACCTTTTGGTTGTAGGATGGTGGCAAAAAGAAGCTGGAGAAAGCAAAGATCTCTCTGAATGACTGTTTGGCCTGCAGTGGTTGTATTACCTCAGCCGAAAGTGTCCTTATCACGCAGCAGAGTCATGAGGAGCTTTTCAAAGTCCTGCGCAACAACAAGGTAGAACTTATTGCTTGTGGTCCTCTGGAATTTTGACAGTACGATATCATTTTGTTCATTCTTTTGCCATGTTGTCCACAGGCCAACCCAGCAGAGCAAAAGGTTGTGGTGGTGTCTGTTTCACCACAGTCCAGAGCCTCCATCGCGGCACGCTATAACCTCAGCAGTAGTGAAGCAGGGAGGAAGCTTACCTCTTTTCTCAAAGGTCTTGGTGAGTGCAAATATAATATCTGTCTTTTTACTGTGGTTTTGTGAGCCTAAAGACTAACATGAACAAGAACCAAGGTTGAATTAGACACGGTGATTCCTGATTATTATCATTACAGGGGTTCATCATGTGTTTGATACCAGCTTCAGCCGGAGCTTCAGCCTCTTGGAAAACCAGAGAGAATTTATTGAGCGTTTCCAGAGGAAAGAGCGAGACAAAAAGGCTCTGCCCATGCTAACATCTGCCTGTCCAGGTAATGTCCAGATACAAGTAGCAACTTTCATAATTTTTATAGTGAAACACTGATGTGTCAGTTAGACTTTACTTTAGATCAATACTTGTTCAATATTTGTTCATTTTCAGCCAAACTAAGTTTTCTAGTGTTGATGTGTTCGTCCAGGTTGGATCTGCTATGCAGAGAAGACCCACGGGGACTTCATTCTACCACATATTAGTACCACTCGCTCTCCCCAGCAGATGATGGGTTCCTTGGTTAAAGGCTATTTTGCTGAACAACAGGTAAAGTTTCTGTAAATTTAAATGGTTTGACTTAGACATTCAAGCAGAAAGGGAACACTGATTGCTAGGTAGTACATTGCTGGTACCTAAGTGATTTCTATGTATGGTATGTGGGCTTACTGAAAATGAATAAAATATGAGTTGTCCATTATGTATGTATTATACGGTTGACAGGGGCTGAGTCCACAGCAGATCTACCATGTGGCAGTAATGCCCTGCTTTGACAAGAAACTTGAGGCATCAAGATCAGACTTTTACCTCACCAAAGCCGAGACACGAGAGGTGGACTGTGTCATCACCTCTGGTACAGTAATAGCTTTATTCAAATCATTACTTTTTATGAATGTTGAATATCTCATATTTTATACTTTCACTGTGCTGTATAGGAGAGGTTCAGAAAATGCTGGAGGAGGAAAATGTTTCCCTTAATGAACTGGAGCCAGCAGCCCTCGATAATGTGTAGGTTTGATTGATTTTATTGACCTGTTGTGTAAAATAGCATAAACCATAAATGTCCAGTATAACTGAATAATTCATTCTACATTTTATTGTTGACTCAGGTTCAGCAGCGTTTGTGGTGATGAGTTCCTGAGTCATGCTGGGAGTGCGTCAGGGGGTTACCTCCATCACGTCTTCACCTTTGCTGCAAAGCAGCTATTTGGTGAAGAAGTGAAGGAGCTTACTTACAAGACCATGAGGTAAGTCTAGCTCAAATTTTAAATGATTTGTATTAATGGAGCTTTGATTATACAGATTTAAACAAGTCACTATTACAGTTAATTCAGAATATTTTTATTTCTACTCAATGCTTAATTATATAACAGAAATAATAATTTCAATTCAATTCCAACTCTAATTGCACCATTCTAAACTGTCCTTTCTTAAACTGTGAATTTCAAATCAACCTGTATTTCCCACATCAACCCATGGCCCCTGCCACAGGAATAAAGACTTCCAGGAGGTGACTCTAGAAAAAGATGGAGTAGTTCTGTTGTCATTCGCTTCTACATACGGCTTCCGAAACATCCAGAACCTTGTGCAGAAACTTAAGAGGGGAAAGTCACCATATCACTTCGTAGAAGTCATGGCTTGTCCTTCGGGTAATGAGAGACATTCACAAATATTTTATATTCTATTGAGATGTTACAGTACAATACAATTTGAGTCATAATAGCTCACAATTTCTATTGCCTAGGTTGATTGATTGTAGGTTCATATAAAGCCATGCTTTCTTCTTGTCACATCAGGTTGTCTAAATGGTGGTGGACAGGTGAAGCCTGTTGCTGCTCAGAACCCAAAGGAGCTTCTTCAGAAGGTCGAGGAGCTGTACAGGTCTGAGCGCCCTCTACCACCAGAAGATGACGCACACGTGGCAAAGCTGTATCATTCCTGGCTTCAAAGTATAGGAGAGGAAAGAGCCAAAGAGCTGCTACATACAAAGTACCATGCTGTAGAGAAGATGACAAACGGACTCACTATGAAGTGGTGATGGCTGTGTTGTGGCAGCATGATTTTAAAGTTTTATTTTTTTCATTCAGCAAACACCAACTTTAGAACTATCAAAATAGGTCACCGTTTGTGATAATGACAATCTTACAATATTGATCATCCTTTCTCATGATCAGCATTTTCTCATTTCTCATATATACATGGCAATAATTTACTTGACACCTAAAAATGTACATTAAAAATTAAACAGAATAATAGCTTTCCTATTTATTTGTGATTTTATTTGTATGTACTGTATGTGCACATTTATAGACATGGAATAAACAAATGATTAATTACAATCATGTGTTTAAGATCTATTTTAAATGTCCACAGAACATAGATTTAGGCTGACATGTTTTATTGGCTAATCTTCACTCTGATTAGTGTTGAAGGTTATACAAAGTAAGGATCTGTGTTCACAATGTCAATAAGTAAAAGCTACATGTAGGCAGAAAATGAACACTGACAAAAGGGGAAATAAACATAACAGAAATAAGTCAAGAAAATCAAAACAATGTCTGTCCCAAAACCAGTCAGACAAAAATTTACATGTTAAGTTTTTTCAGGTAAAATAGCTGTTAGCAGTGAGGCTACAGTGAGTTTCTGCATAGCAGCATCTACTTATGTAGCGTTTGATTAAAGCAGCTTCACACTTGTCAATAATGCAGTGTTTTGTAATTAATGTAGGTCCTTTGAGAATCATCCAGACCCAGCAACTGGGTCAAATGTAAGGTAAAAGCAGCAAACACCACACTCTACAGTTGTGTGTCTTGTTCCTTTGTGTTCAGAGATCTTAAACCAGCTGTCAGGGTCTGAGAAGCCCCCACTCTAAAGCCAACAGGGCATGAGGAGGAAGTCTCTCCTTGGGCTTCTTAAATTTGTCCTTCTCCTTCCGCAGGGCCCTCAGCACCTCGATCGGGTCCGTCTTCCCTGTGAACTTTTGCACACCTTCCTCCCTACAGTGACAAATGTTTAGTGTTGTCAATCAGCAATCTGAACCTGTTTTAGGCCAAAGTTATGAAGAAATGGAGAAAATAGAAAGGTTTAAATTTCAACATAACTAGAGGCTTCTCATGTGGGAGGTTTTCATTTTTCAATTTCACTCGACTGACTGTCAGTCTCCCTCTGGTGGCAGCATGACTGGTAAAACGTAATTACTGTAGCCTTTTTATTTCTATATATTAGAATGTACATAAATATTCTAACTTACGACAAGCGCAGAAAAGGGTTGTATTCAAATTCCTCCATTAGGGTAGATGGCACCGTGGGTTTGTCATCATCATCTCTTGCCTGGAGACACAAGAATAAGGAAACTTGATAAATCATCCCTTGTGTATTTAAAGGACAAAAAGAAAAAAACACTCCTCAATATAAAAATATATATACACTACTGACCCCTCTTTATATCCATCTTTAGTAAAAAGCAACAGATTGCAGAGAGTTGATAATGTCAATTATATTGCTTACCCTCGCCCAGCTCAACATCTCTTTAACCTTCTCGTTCTCTGGTTCCACCAGCATCGCAAACTTCAGATTCTTAATGGTGTATTCATGTCCACAAAACACCTTCTACACACAAACAAAGCAACAATTCCATTAGTCAAGGTTTCGTGCCGTTTTTAGATGTGTGTGACCGATGAAACTGCACTCGATCCTTTTATTGTGTTGATTCATGACAACAGCGCTAATCTAATAGATGCAGACACTCAGCATCCGGCAGCATCTCCTATTTCTACTAACCGTGTCTTGTGGTAGAGATCCCAGCACTTTGGTAAGATTGTGGTACATCTGTTCTGCCGTTCCCTCAAGAAATCGCCCACATCCACCAATAAAAAGTGTATCCCCTACCAACCAAAAACAACAACAATAGATTCATAGTGTAATAATAAAATAAAATATAATATGTATATATTTGCTTGACAACATGACAAAAGTCATTGAAAAGTCACATGACTCCTCAAAAGTGAGATTTATCATAAAAAATAGCGCCTGGATATAGTAACAAGTTTAAGATGCAGCTCTTCTATTTAAAGTGCTTCAATCGATATTTATTTTCCAGAACCTGTGAACACAGCAGGGGCATCAGTGCACTCATCCTCCCAAACAAAGTAGCACATGTGGCCAGAGGTATGGCAGGGCGTAAACAGGCACCTCACATTGATGGAGTTAAACTGCAAATAGAGTTAAGCCAGTGTCAAAAGAGGCCGAGGCAGAGACGAAGGTAAACAGGAATTCTGTGTGAATACCAATGCTTGTAGGCACCTTCAGTTCCTGACTGTTGGAGACTTTATCCGTCAAACCTCCAATCCGATCATCCCCTCCATAAACTCTTAAACCAGGTACATCCTTTAGCAAAGCTTCATTGCCCCGAGCGTGGTCCCTGATTTGCATAAATAGAACATTAACAGTGCATTATTTCGTTTATACTGTTAACCTGCATTTTCTCTTCGACCTCAGCAAACATTGTTCTTACCAGTGATGGTGTGTGGTGAGAATAGCTGTCAGAGTCAAGTCCTCTCTCTTCACTATTTCTAGCAACTGCACAACAAGCACAGAAGTTACTATATGACTCAGGCAAGCAGGAGCAATTTAAAGAGCAAAACCCCTTAACTAACGTTGTCCTTTACTCCAGTACTTTTGATATCTTTTATTATATATATTTTTTTTAATTTTATTTTGATGAGCTCGTGTGTATTTCACCCTGTGAGGAACAGCAGGATCCACGGCGATGGCGAGTTTACTCTGCTCCTCTATCACCAAGTACATGTAGTTGTCTTCCAGGATGGAGATCACCTTTACCTTCATGGCACCCTCCTACGCATGCGCAACACAGTGCACAGCGAAGTACACTAGGCAAATATTATACTAGAATACTACTATGCTATATTATTATCATACACAATTATGGCGCTCTCGTCTGCATTAGCTGTAGACACTGACGCTGTTAAAACGTTAACTTACAGTAGCTGTAGAAACATGCTAGTGGTCGCTGCCAACAGCTGCAAACTGGCTCCGCTGTGACGAAGCTCAAGACTTTCTGCAACTTCATCAAACAGTCTGCACAAATCAAGCAAGAGCACGCTTACCTCAGTTGGCCTGGTTCCGAATGGGACGTTTACTGCGGAGCTGCTTCAGCGGCGCTTACAGAATTATTACTTTACATTTTTGCCATGAGAGCAGGAAGTTATCGCGACATTAGCCATGAAAAATCCAAGACATTTTAATCGAGACGGAAGCATTCAACCAGCTGTGATTTATTTTAAACCATATTAGGATGTTAGGAATGTTTACATCGTACTAGTTTGATGAATTGAATGTCAACCGTTAAATAATCCTTAACATGTTTGTAAAACATATGTTTTGCTTTTATGCTAGAATAACAATATTGCTGTCATTTGATATAACTACTTCAATCAAATAGCTTTGTTTATTGTAAATATGATGTTAAATTATAAATCTGGGTCTTGTAATGATCCACTTTAGTCCCTTTTTTCTTATGCTACTACTTATCAATGGAAAATGTCCCATAATGAAACGTGTCATTCCTATTAGTTAAGCTTGCTGATGTAATTACAGAGAAGCTGCATCTTCTTGTAACCTGAACAGAGATGTCATCAGTCAGAATAAGTGACCTCTGTATGACTATCCACACTTAACATGAGTGTATTTATACTGAACTACAAGAGATGTGTTTTATTGCTTTTCCCAAAGAACACAATGCACCATTCTTCGCAGGATTGTGTTTTACATGCAAAATCGCACTAAGTACCAATTAATACTGGAAAGTCAGTAGATAATCATGTGCAAGCAAATGTTAAAAGAAAGACATGATGAATCTTTCCAGAAAAGAATTAAACATTAATACAAAGCTTTAAAGACAAATAAATCATTTTATCAATTTACAGAATTTTACACATATTTTAACATTTGTTATTTAGTGGCTCTTGGATGAAACGGTAGTTATGAAAGTAATGTGGCATAAAACTAAGTGGACTCTATAATTTCAAATTTACAGATTAATAAACCTATCGCTCATTTAAAGCATTAAATTAATGGCCATTTATACCTTAAAACTGTCACACCAACATCAGAAAAACACACAAATTCAACTAAAACAATGGATTAGTTTATAGCCATATTAGGGCTTGACATAGCGATATTACATCTGTGCCCTGACAGAGAAAATTTAGCTTTATTTAAAATCACAGGTAAATGAGAAATTTATATATAGAGTACTGACAGCTTACAATGTTGTAAGTGGTTGGTTAGAAACAGACAGCACAAGTAAACGAGGCGTCACTCCTTTGGCACTCGGAAACCATCCTTCTCTTTCCGGAGGCTCCTCATTGTTTCAATTGGGTCTGTCTGCTTTACGTGATCCTGGACGGACTTCTCTCTGAAGTAAATGTTTAAATTAGTAAGGAAGTACGTAAGGCAGCACTATAACTATAACCAAATTTTAACAGTCTTAAATGACGACATACTTTACTCTCATAAAGGGGTTATATGTGAATTCATCTTCCAAAGTGGATGGAATTGTGGGTTCACCGTTGCTACACTTCTCCTACAGGAAAATACACAGATGCAGATGTTTTATTTTCAGTAACTTATTTCTGACTGAGGCCATTTTGTTTGGGATTAAACAAGTTAAAAAATACCTTTGCCCATGCTAGTTTCTTCTGAATTACTTCATTGTCCGGTTCCACATGACGAGCGAACTTCAAATTGCTGACGGTGTATTCATGACCACAATAAACACGCTAAGACACAAACATGCTGCAGTCAGGGGTTATTCACACTTAATGAACACTCAGCTTGTGTCTCTAATAGCTTTAATCCTAATTGCCTCTCAAAGTGATAATGGATGTCACTAGTTTGCTACTGCATTAAGAGAATTGACATTGCAGGTGAAAATGTATAGTTACTGTTTCAGGAGGAAGGCGTCCTAGAATTTCTATCAAAGCTTTGTACATCTGCTCTGCCGTACCCTCAAAGAATTTACCACAACCAGCCACAAACAGTGTGTCGCCTGCATAGAAAAACACAAGTGACCTTAACATATCAGCCCATGGTAATGAAAGATTGATCAAAGTTAAGTCAGACATGACATGGCATTTCTGCTGGATCAAAAACCACATACCTGTGAAAACAGCTGGTGGCTCAATGCTGTCTTCTTTTGTTACAAAGTAGCAGATGTGTCCAGTTGTGTGACATGGAGTAAACAGACATTTGACGCTAAGTGATCCAAGCTGGGAAAAGAGGGACACTGGTTACAACCCATCAGTCACTACAGCTTCTGTGACTCTAGAAGACATTCGGTTCGGTCTTACTTTGAAATGGTGGGAATGAGAAACTTTCTTTGTCAAAGCATCGACTCTGTCATCTCCTCCGTAGACCTTCAGCCCTGGCATTAGCTTTACCATCTTCTCGTTTCCACTAGCATGATCCCTAGGAAGAAAAGAGCAAGTTATGTTATTTACCTCCAGCGTTTGTAGAAACGCACCATAAATAGAACACCCATGTCACCTACCAGTGATGATGTGTGGTTAGAATTGTTGTGAGTTTTACACCATGTTTTCTTACAGCTTCCACAACCTGTTAAAGGTACAAAATGTCTCTTAGCTGAAATCTAAAGCTGATTCATTAATGTAAATACTAATAAGTAAGTTGGTGCTGGTTGCGCAAGAACATTAGCTGCTCATGTGTGATTTTACACACAGTACACTGACACCATCTGACATTATTATGGAATCTTTTAACAAGGACTATGAGAATAAAGGGTGTAATATGGTGAAGGCACAGACCTTGATCGGCTCCACGGGGTCAACCACGGCTGCTTCCTTCGTGTCTGCGTCAATCAGGAGGTACATGTAGTTGTCGCTGAGCGCCGGGAGCAGTTCAACCCTCATGTTGGCACGTCCCACCGGAGGCTTCCTGGCTGCGGTGTGAAGAAGAGCAGCTGCCTGGGCCTGGACTTCTACAGGTGCTGCACAGGAGGAGCCGGGTCAATGTTTAACAGACGCTCGCCGATGGTCTGCTTCAACCCGCTGTAGTCTTGCATAATGCATGACAGCTTCACTTGTCGCTAAAACTGAAATATTTACTGCGACACTAGACGCACGGTCTCAATGACATCACAAACAGCGTCTTTACTGGGCGTAAACACGTTCAACGCTAGCTTATATGCTACTTGTAAACATCAAATAGCTTTGACTTGTGGTCGCGTAGCGTCCAAACCCATTCATGACAGCACCTGGGGAGATTTACGTACGTAGAGTCAACAGGCCATCTGCAGCCTCCTCCCCAAGACACTACACAAGATAAACACAACACCAGCGTCCTAACGCTACCATGCTAAAGCTAACATGCTAAATGTGTAGCTGCTAGCAACGAAAAGCCATGTACCAAATTTGAATGCAGTCGCCGCTCCTACTAGAGTGCAGGCACTCCCCACTAGTGTCTTGACTAACATAACAACAGAATATATGGCCTTATCATGTTGGTATGAACCAGAAAAGTTTGGCTCCGGCTGATTCCGCCTCCTCCTCAACCCTGCAAGGCTCCACCAATCAAGTCTGGGGGAGTTGATCGTGAATCATTAATAATAAGTGGAAAAGAAAACAATGTTATTTAAATACATAATGTAACATGTTTATGTGATGCGGTTCTATCTTTTAGGGTCGTTTAGCTGCCACAAGCAACAATTTAAATTTAAATTTTATTTTCGCGCAGAGTATTTGCCCCTTCACGCTTGCCGTAGGTAAATAATCTTCCTTCACCGGAACTAGAGTGTCGGTCAAAGTTTGGTAAAACAGGTGCTGTCTGTCTGCTGTAGAGAGGCAGAAACCTTTTTAGTTCTTCGTCATGACAGCACGAAATATATCACAGTTTTGGGAATGGGGGAGGAAGATTATTTGTGTTGGGAGGAACTACGCGGATCACGCCAAGGAGCTGAAGAATGCAGTTCCCACAGAACCCGTGCTGTTTCTGAAGCCTCCTTCCGCCTATGTGAGGGAGGGCTCCCCGATCCTGATGCCCGCGTACACCAGCGAACTGCACCATGAGGTGGAGCTGGGGGTGGTGATCGGGAAGGGGGGCACGGCCATCTCGCAGTCCGCCGCCATGGGCCACGTCGCGGGCTACGCGCTGTGCTTGGACATGACCGCCCGGGACATCCAGGACGAGTGCAAGTCCAAGGGTTTGCCCTGGACCCTCGCCAAAGCTTTCAACACCTCCTGCCCGGTCAGTGAGTTCATCCCCAGAGAGCGCATCCCTGACCCCGGCAACGTCAAACTCTGGCTGAAGGTCAACGACCAGCTGAGGCAGAGCGGCTCCACGTGTCAGATGATTTTCTCCGTCCCCTATCTTATCAGCTACATCAGTGACGTCATCACCCTGGAGGAGGGGGACGTCATCCTGACGGGGACCCCCAAAGGAGTCTCGGCCGTGCAGGAGCACGATGAGCTGCAGGCTGGGATAGAAGACGTAGTCACCATGAGTTTCAGAGTGGAAAGACGAGACCAGCTGTGAAGGACATTTTTTGAGAAAAAGGGAGCTGGAAGGAAGAGACTGATTTTACTTTAAAAGTGCAATCCAATTCTTAAAATATTCTGTTTTTGTCTGTGTGCATCAGCAGATGGCAGTGTAGCGCCGTCAGAACCACATGAATCCTGCGTTGTACTTTTTTGGGACGCGTAAAACAGGTTTATTACATTACTTGATTCAGGGATATGAAAAATAATTGCCACACATTGTCACTGTTTAGGTTCAGATCACATGTGGAACCAAAAGTATTTAGAAACAAACAAATCTAATAAAAGAAAATCAAAAAATTTGTTTTACAAAGCATTATACACTCTACATTTAAGTGCAACTACCTCAAAATTGCTAATAAATGGACTTGTAATGAATGAGGTTTATTATATCGCATCACTCTTGAAGGTGAAGCTAACTTCAGTTGAGAAAAACTAAGATTAAATGCTGCAATAAAAGAAAAGGAATAATTCTTTTAAGATACTATAAAATCTGAAAACTAACTTGAGGGTATCTGAACGTATCTGAACGTTTCACCCTGTGAGCATTTCTTAGTTTGAATACTTCTGCTAAAAGCCTCTCAGGATGTGCAGCCTTCGTTTGTGTAGTGTTTGCGTCAAACACTTTTAAAGTTACATGAGGTTTATCCCAGATCAGTTCAAGTCAGAGAGTGTAGAGGTCCAACGATTTGGCAGTGGCTAAATGTGGTTTCTCTTGTAGTTGGAAAACATCGTGCTGCTTGAGTGTGTTTTTCTCAGGATGTTTAATGGGGAGACACTGTTTTAAACCAAGATTTGGACAAAGTTGTAGATGTGATGTATATTAGTGCACAGTGAGCTGCTAATTCCTTAGTGGGCTACACGTTGTCTCCTTTGCCAAAACCACTTAATGAAACAATATTTAATGCGGTTGCTCCTATCACCCAGTAATGTCTCTTTACTTCCAGGCAGCGGGCCTTCACCATATCCACATTCTTTCTGGTCTGTTTAACATCTGTTCCAGGTTCAATTACAATTCTCCCACAGGCCTCTCTGTTTTCAGGATCAATCAAAGCCTCCATCAACCTGTCCCAGGCCGGTCTGATGTAACCTGAGTATGCGTGCATCATCTTCCCACACCTGTAGTTGCAGGGCATGTTTTCTAAAGGCCTGACAGCTTGCTGACCCTCAGGGAGCCTAAGATTGTATATTTCAATCAATGGAACGTTTACAGATCCAGTTAGATCTGGGTCTGTGGAAATGTAGTCACAGTCTCGTCTTTCCCCCTGAAAAGCTAGAATAGGGTTGGAGCAGGGCATAGTATATGGTCACAGGTGTCGTCTTTAATGGGATATGAATCATAATGTTCATTCTCCCTGCGTGGTTTAAGGTATTATACTGTCACAGGTTTTAACAGTAACATCAAAGCACAAGCTCAAGTCTGGTTTAGCGTTTACTGTATGAAGCAGCATTTTGTCACCACGGTGGAGCCTGAGAACAATTATTTGGCCGTTCTAATGGCGGAGGGGATTACATGGAGATCCCAGTGTCCCAGCACAGATTAAATAGCAAGCAGTGATGTCAACATGTTGCCCATGATAGGAGCAAAGGAATGAGTGTTGGTCTATCTGTGTGTCTCTTTCAGGATGAATTATTGTTGCCTTGGGGATCACTTAACTTTCAGCCTGGCAGCAGCATCACTTCAGTGGATCATATGTCCAATATTTTGGTTTGTCAGATACGAAAGAAAATCTCAATAAGCCTGAGTTCCCAGGGAATCAAATGTTAGCGTCATACATAAAAGTTTTTAAAAAATCATTTACACAAGCAGCTGAATATGATGCTTTGCACCAACTGTAACATGCCGCATGTGTCTTATTACCTCAGACGTTGGCAGCCATCAGTCCGTCAGAAGGTTCAGTGTAGAGGAATCTTGCTTGCGGTGATTGGGTCAAATCTCAGGTTCACACAGAAAAGTGCACGCAGGTTTGAACATGTGCTCAAATCCTGTCCTTGAGTAATGTCATATATAGAATATATATTATTTTTATGACACAAATTATACTTTCTATTATAATTATAATTATAATAATTATACTATATGATCAAATACGTAATGTTGACTATTGATTGTAAAATGCACACACACGCGTTGGCACTGACCTTTGCTGGCAGACGGGAGCACCGTCTCCATTCACTGGGACCCGGTGCAACATGTGAAAGTGCTTTACGGCCTGGCAGCGTGCGAGCGAGTCCAGAAAATGACCGTTCGTGATGCCTGGCTTTGCGTGCTGCGCAGTATGTCACCAGACGGTGTTGTGGTGCAGCCATTCTTGGAAGGAAAACCACCATCACATGCAATCCATGGAAGGTCTGAGTCAGAGCGGATGCATGTGACATGTCATATGTAGACATGGACTCCCGGACGAAGGGGCTGCTGTTGGAGTTTACACTGGATCTTCTTTCCATGTGGCCGAAGACAGGTTTAATGCAGAGAAACCATTAAACTCGTTTACAATAAATGTATAACAGGCTTTTGTGCAGCAAATCACTCACCATGGGATTATTTGTAGTTTGAAGTAAGGGGGTTGTTCTTTGTTGCAGAATAATGAATAGGGATTTTTTGCAAATAAAAAGGAACCATGCATGGAGACCAGGTGTGACCCTTCAAAAGGATCTGACCACACCTTGTCAAGGCGCAGGTGGCAAAGCCAAGTGGGTAAGGAAGTATGGAGCGTTTGATTTTAATGTGCTTCCATATGTTTGAATTTCCCCAAGTCGTGTAAAAATACATGTTCTCCCAAAAGCGTTTCCAGTTTCGTTGTGTTTTTTTTTGGAGAACGCCGTGTGAAGCAGGTTTCCGTCCATTTGGCAGCAGTGTCTCAGTTAGGACCTCATCAACCGAGTGTAAATCTCTCCATAAACTCTGACTGCTCAAGTTTTCCAATCAAAGCTTAATAAGGACTCCATGGCTGGTGAACTGTGGACTGAAACGGCAACTGAAACGAGTCCAGAAAAACAATGTTGTAAAACCCTACTGTAAAAGTTCCTAATGCCATATCCCTAAAAAAAGTCCTCAATTCATGCGGAGCTATTTGAAAATCTCTACGACCCAAATTACATTCTCATCAATTAAAGTTGGAGTCACAATTTAACAAGATACTGTGAGGCCTAAACCACAGGGAAGAGAGAAAATCCCCCAGCATTTATTCTGTGAATTGGAGGAGACTGTGGTATGGGTGGAAAATGTGTGGAGGCCTTCGTGTAACCCGTCTTCATTTGTGGCTGCGTGGAGAGAAACCACGTTTACGCTCTAATCCCGCGTTTTTTATCTGCTGTGCAGAAATCAGAGCGCCCCATCCCCCTCGCGCAGCGTTTCTTCTTTCCTGTGCCTGTAATTCCCAAATAATAGCCAGCACACAAACGTACATAATAACATCCCTCATCAGGTCTAATCGCAAATAGTCGCAGTGGCCTGTGACTCAATCCACATTTGGCCATTTTCACTCATGCAACAATATCCACAATGGTGGAACTCCATGTGTTTTAGGCTGTGGCCTGAGATTCCTGGAAGCTGCTTGTCTGCTAAAGCTCAACAAATGACTGTCTCCCTGAGAAAGGAAGAGCTGCAGCTTTTTGACATTAAGCAGTCAGAAATATTGGTTCATTTTTTTCTGTTACAGTAGGTGTGGTTGTTGTTAAATACCTTAACAGATGAGACACACTGACACTCATAGACTAAGTATTGTTAGTCTGTTCAGAAATTAAGACGGATATAGGAGTGTGTTCATCTGCAATACAAAAATCACGTCATTGCATCAGTCAATATGTTGATTTATGAGGATTTGTGCAAAATCTAATCAAAACCCAAACCCACATGTGTTTTTTAGCATTTCTGTGGAATAATTTGTGCCTGATATGGGTTTTCCCCCAGAACAGTTCTTAAAAGCCTTGTGAACATAAATTATTCCTTTCAACAGTTTAACCATTCGATGTCTATTATTTTTTTATTTATTATTTTGACTGACTCTCATTCTGATCAGCATCATGTTGTGACTGGGTAGCGTGCTGCATGACATCATTAAATCATTTTGTGCATGTAATTATCTCTTATCCTCTGATTTAAAGTGAGGTCAGGAACTCCCCAGCCGCAGATGACCATGAAAGCAGCTTCTGCTCTCATGCGCTGCACACTTTCCCCCCAGTGAAGCCCTGAAGTCCAAATGAAACAGAAGGCCAATAACAAATTGAAGTCATGCATCGCTACATCTTTTATTTTAAGACTCTATTTTCTATTGTGTTTGAATTGCCTAAAACTGTGATACTGCTCGTCTGTATGGACACAACCCAAAGAGTGAATTTACAGAGTCGCTCTATACGTAAAATGTCGACAACAGAGCCATAAAACGTGACTAAGTGCTGGTGGTGTCCACAGATTCCTGTGGCGGCCACAAGTGGAGCTTTGGCTGCTGGTGAGCTCATGAGCAAACACAGACCAGCGGCACCAACGTAAGGATGAGGTCATGGTTGATTAAATGCAAATCCTCTGTAGATACTCATGCTCCATCATGTCCCGCGCTCTCTAATTGCATTTCTCACATCGTTAGCAGTATTTATTAACATCTATAGAATAAATCTGAGTGTCCTGCTGATTTAATGAACGCTAACAACCGGCTAACACTCCTGCTAACATCCTTGCCAGATGGCAGGAATGTTAAAGCGGTTATCTGTATTCCCCACTGCAGCGCTGGCACCGCAAGAAGGCGGCTATCGGCGAAACCGGTGAAACGGAATAATAAAAGCTGGCACAGATGAAGTGAGCCGGTCACGTTTAAGTTTTAGTGGGGCTCACAAAAACCTAATGCCAGACACATAAAGCAGAGCAGCAAGGTGACAGAGGAGGCACGACGGACAGCACGCTAACAGTGTGTGTGTGTGTGTGTGTGTGTGTGTGTGTGTGTGTGTGTGTGTGTGTGTGTGTGTGTGTGTGTGTCCTCATGCAAACACAAACCAATGTTTCCACAAACAAAAGCTCAATAATCATCAGTTGGATTGAATAGTTTTGGTTCAATCGTAGAACGCGAGCTCTGGTCAGGCCCGTTTCCATGCATTGTTAAAAACATCTGCAGCTCAGTGTATGTTTCGCTTCTCAAGTGGGTCCGTTTTCCTGGTTGCTCCACCAGAACAGATGTTCCTTTTTCTTCTAACACAGGACAGCGAGCCATGAAAGAGACGAGCTCTGCTGCAAGTTCTGAGCCCGAGAAGAAATGAGGGGGCTTTTCTGAGCCTGCGTGAGCTGACATCGCTCATAATTACAGGACACACGAGCCTGGTGGCTGTACATGTGGTCCCACTGTGTGCGAGTGGCAGGAGACTGTGGACGAGAGGGACCAGAGGAAGAACGACAGTCAACAGAGCAAAGGCAGAGATGAAATGAGTTGACTTTTATTCACACGACTGTGCTTTGTGTACATATGCGGTTGACATGGCCCCAGAGTTAACCACAATATAAAGTAATGTATAGTTGCTGCTGTCCAATGCATCTGAATCAGTGGTGTGGCTTCAAATGGTTTAATCACCGGTACACGTTTAATATTTACAGATGAGGTATTATTGGTGTTAACTGTGAGGGGCGGGACCATGTTCTGTGACATCAAACCAACCATTTCACATGCATTGAAACAGTGATGAACAGAGACTTTATAGATGGAGTACGAGAGCTAGAGGTTTATCATGTTTGACATTTTTACTAATGTCCTGTCAGTCAATGCCAGTTTTATGTCTTGTAATAAATATGTTGATTTCATAAAAAAGAATCTGTAACTGTTTTATTTCAAATAAAAAATACTATAAATATTAGCTTATTCCATAAGCAAACATAAAGGAAGTTAAAACGTGATGTTGGTTTTCCTTTGGTACCGCTTTCACCTTTGTCTGTACAAGTAAAAGACCCGATTCGCGCTTCATTATTGAGCCGTGAACTGTGATTTGCATATTTGCCGCCGCATCCGCATCGTTGATTCCGCGCTCCGAGCGCGTGGCAGCGTCTGAACTTTGCATTTTTCTACACCGTCCCTGAGAATGTTAGCTCTGTGCAGCGTTAAGCGTCGGGTGTGTCTCGTATCCGGGCCTTCGTTAGTCCCAGCCAAAGTCCTGCCCGCTCATCTGGTAGAAGCGCTGGTTAAAAGGCCTGTAGAAGTCTCTGAGTCTGTGCAGGACCTCTGTGGGGATCAGGGGGTGGGGTCTGCCCTTAGATTTGCCCAGGCACCGAGGCCGGCTGCTCCCCTCGGGCTTCTTCAGGCACGGGAAACCTTTGGTCTGGTTGAAGTAGAAGTGTTTGTCTGAGACAACCCGTTTCAGGCCAAGGAAGTCCTGAACGCGGCCCATCTCCCCGGCCGGGTCAGACACCAGGCGCTCACCGCTGACGAACAGAAAATGGGACAGGGGGAAGAACTGGAGCCAGTTCTCCAGATGTTTGGCGTAGAGGCCGATGCGCACGGCGCTCCACGCGGTGTCGATCGGACCCGCGGAGGAGTTTTTCAAGGCCAAGCTCTGGAAGGAGGGGAGGCCCGGGTTCTTGGACAGCGTCTGGGTGTAGTCAGACACAGCGCGGGTCACCGGGTCCCGGACCACCACGATCAGCTTGGTTTGGCGGTTCATGGTGCAGACGCGACCCGGAGCCTCCTTGGTGACGAAGTAGCTGGGCGTCTTCTCCATGGTGATTTGACCGTCCAGCGTTCGAGGCATCAGGTCCCTGAACACAAAGAAAAGGCCGTCAGAGCTGCATCGCCGACATCCGCGCCACAGTCATAACAGCTCCATATGACATCAGATGTGTGAACGCGTGAAGCCTCTTTCACGCCCAGACGGCAGCGTATGAAACGTGATGAGTGCTGTGGAGAAAGGAGCAACAGTTGCGTTCTCGCCTTTTAAATATAGAAGCCGAGACGTTAGCGCGAAGTCTCCCGATCTGAGCGATTCAAGCTTCACTCCCCCGTGTTTCCGTAAAAGAGCCAGCACCTCCGAGTCTCACTGTAAGGTCTGTGCGACAGAGCCATCCACTTACTATGAGCCCAACGAGTCAAAACCACAAAACCCCAAGAACCACTTAACAGCAATTTCCTACAGACTTCCAAGCCCACTTCTTCCTGCAAAGTGCCTCCTGCCCCCGACTGAACCCCCGCGACCCCCCCCCCCCCACCCCCACGGGTCCCTGCGAGGGCCCAAACCCGGGCGGGTCTGCAGGAAGCGCTGAGCTCAGCCCATGTGCGCAACACATGGGTGCGATGATAAAAAGAGGCTGATTAATTGTTTCTGGAGAGCAAACGTTGGTTCTGCATTGACGAACTGCAGCGCAGTCACCCGCAGCCGGACCACCGGTTGATCAGCGCCATCCCGCTCGTTTCACGGCCCGCTTCCTGCCGCGCAGGAACCCGGGGACTGCGACAAACCGAAGCCGAGACTTGGATCTCAGAGGCTAATTGTGTTGTATGAAAAGCGGATGATGAGTAATGGTCCAAACAGCGGACGCATTGTCTGCAGCTCATTTACACAACAAATCTTGTAGCGTGTTACTGGAAACCGGGAGCTTTCATGTGGCTCAGTAGAAAATAAACAAATAATGGAGTCTGCGAGCTTGATTGGTTTCAGACTGGAAGCCTCCTCGAAGCCAGAATATCCCTCACAAGAGGTCAGTCCCAGTTATGGGCGATTGATGGGTCTGCCACCGTGGAGCGGAGAATAGATTTGTCATGAAGTCACAGTCAAGCTGTCACATTGTGTGTTCACACAAGTTGGTACAAAAACAACAAGTGGCAGGTTTTCATTTGACCGATGAACATTCATCTGCCTAATCGTCCATTATATTTGATATATTTGCTGTAAGAGACCAACAAAGGCCACAGTTCTGGTTCTGAAGTCAGCGAGCGTCCACATGATGTTCTGGGACCGAGCTGTTCCGCTCTCAGCATCTTTAAAGCCTCTCTAACAAGCAGGAGCCTTTCAGGAAGTCAGTCGTTTGTTCAAAACCACAGAATCCTGAGATCTTAAAGGCCCAGTTTGGCCTCGTGGGGAAAGACGCCGATTCTCTCTCTCGTGCCAGGAGTTATTAGGGAGCCTGATGCTCGTCGCTGTGGATTTGCTGAGCATGACGTCCGAAGCCCGTGAGAATGAAGGAGTGGAGCTTTTTCTACTGTTTTGAGTTTGACTCCTTTGCTCAAAGTTAAATCAATTCAATCTACGCCCATTAAACGATCTCTATAATAAAAGACCATTAATTGATTCCTCCTCGACTACAGGAGCGGGTGATGATCTATCCCTGCCTGTCTGTCCCCTGTTTATCAGTGTCTGATCAATACGTCTGTCTCTATGACGGATTACTGTGTGTGTGTGTGTGTGTGTGTGTGTGTGTGTGTGTGTGTGTGTGTGTGTGTGTGTGTGTGTGTGTGTGTGTGTGTGTGTGTGAGAGAGGTGTCACTGTTTACTGATGAGAAACTGAACACTGGTGTGTCTCCTTCCTCTCCCTCCTCATCCTCAGCACTGGGTTTGTCCTTCACTCCTTCACTCCGCCTCATAAGTGCCACTTCAGTAATTGACCATAAGTTCGTCTTCCCAGACTCATGAATAGTTAATGACTTGTGCCCCCCCCTCTCTCGTTCCTCGATTCCTCACCCCCCTCGTCCCAATCTGTCTCATTATCAGAGGATCAATAATAACCATTTTCTATCATAAATCTGTCAGGGCGAACTGTAAACAGGTGGAGGGTGATTTATTTTTGTTGTCAGTTCACAGAAACGTGTGAATCTGGCACCAAACGCCCGTCATTCGTGTGCAGAGATCAACTCTGGGTGTGAAGTTCTGTTCTGTTTGACCCACAACCTCGTAGCACAATTCCCCCCTGAAGTGCTGATGACACCGCTGATACGTTGGAGGCAGCAAGGATCAGAAGATTAAATACCAAGGATGTGGCCCAGTCACTTCCTGCACCCGAGATTATGGGTTCTGCTGCAGCAGCTCCTGTAACGCCCTGACCAGCGCCCTGCACCCAATAATGACCAAAACATCAGCCAGATCTGAGATTTCCCATCAGACTGTGTGGACCGAAACATTTAGCTGAAGTTTAGCTTAGCTTTAGCTTAGAAATATTTCATTTCATTTAAGTGAAATAAATTACAATTTGGTCTCGCTGCATTTTTTACAGTGTGGTGCTCAGGTTTTACAAGCACCACTATAGACTTCAAATGAGCAGAATCCCCATTATACTGGGTGTGAATGTGAGCCCTTTCAAAACTTATAACAGCACCACCTCGACCCGACACCATTAAACGCACAAGTCAGCGCTGCGGCAGCGACTTCCTGCTCTGTTACACAGATCAGTCATGTTCGCGTTGATCACTAATGGCCTCAGACTCAACGCAATGAGGTGTGAGGAAAGTCCCCCGTGCACATGAAAAGTCCATTGTCACCTCTTTAACTCACTAAACCCAGATTGACCAGGTAGAGAAACTAATTTTACCTCTGAAAAAAAAAATAAAAACATATGTATAATAGAAATAAAAAAACAATTTATCTAATTTTTTCAATCTAAATATTTTTCAATCATTATTTTTCAGTTATTCATTAGTTCGAGTCTCCAGGCGCGCGGCTGTGACCGGGTTGCGTGCCCATAACAGTGCACTCTGTGAACTACCGGGATTGATTGTGTGCTGGAACGTGCATATTCATTTTCCCTTCTTGCCATTGCTTCATATCCTTATTTACATAAATCCATGCCCTTTTAAAAACCGATGCAACGGCTGAGCGGCGCTGACATTTCTCATCGCCCTTGTGCCGCCGCCCTCAGAGGCTTTAAACTATATTCCAATAGCCGTCAAATTGGTCACGGCCTTCGACGTCAAGGCTGTAGGTCAGCGAATTGACAAACTTTCCAAATATCGATGACACTTGGAGTTTTTCCCCAGATAGAAATGCATCCAATATCGTCTCATAAATCTGAGACTAATTGCTCAGTTTCTAAGAATTCTTCTGGCTCAGGCGTCCGCAGTTGTGTCACCAGCCCACTGTTCATCTCTGTCAAAAACACGAGCCACGTTCCGCTACAAGACAAAAAATGTGTGTGTCCCAATGTCACCAAAACGCTGAAGAGACTCTCTTTAATAATTACTGGGCCCAGGCGACGTCATGGTGACAGGGCCCGTGACAATCAGAACCATTGTGCCATGGAAAGCTGAGGTTTTTCAGCTTTCTGTGGCGGCTCTCAAGTCCCATATGAAAGTCATCACTTCGAGAAGTTGCCTTAAAGCCGTAAAAGAACACAGAAAATCATTAAATTTTTGCTACATTTTAAATCCGCTATTTGCGGCTTTGCCATTCCCATAATTGGCTCCCATGCAAACGAGAGAATGGAGAGAGAGGGCGGAGAGGAGGCTGATATCAGATGAAAGCGATGGAAAACACGCAGGGACGGAGCCGATGATGCTGGAACAACATGTCTACGACGCGCATGCAGACGACCTCTGACCTCGTCCAGGAGACGACAGGACGGACTCAATGTATGACCGTGCACGACTTGCCTCCATCTGCTGAAATCACTCACATGCACCGTTGCGCTCGTTTCTCCCCTCAGACACGCGAAGCGAGCATCGCCGCCACAACACCTCAATTACTGTGAGAAATCCCAATCCCTGACCGTGCGTCTCTGGCAAAGGCGACGTCTTTATTACATTATACATATTCTGACTCAGCTTTAAAATGACGAACAGCTTTCTGAATTGGAGGCACTTGAAACGATCTTTTTGAAAGTGATCATGGCTGAAATACAAGCGTGTAAAAGGTCAAACGAGTCGGAGGCTTTGAAGTAAAATGACTATGCAGTGCAGATTCGATTAATAAGTGAGTGGACACGCTTCACTAGCTTGACTTTCAGATGCAAAAATTGATAGAAATCATCCAAATAACAAAAATGACTGAATTAATTAACTTGATCTCATGTTGTAATCACTGCCCTAATTGACATCAGCTTAAAATCAATACTTTGAAATATCAACACATCTAAATCCTGAGGCTTTGACCATAGGCATGTAAAGAACAAGTCATAACCTATAGCACATTGATCAATATTGAAATTACTCTAAACTAACATATTAGTGTTTCCAGTCGCTCAAACCTGCATTAAAGCAAAAGAAAAGCAGCTTTATAGCTGCAGTCGGGCTAATTAACACACACAGACACACACATAAAGTCTGCCCTTCAAACGCCAGGTCTGCCACAGGTATTTCCACATAAACGGAGGGGGACAAAAGAATGAGGGCGCCCAATAGCGAAGAGAGAGAAGAATGGGTTGCACTCAGGGTGAGAGGAGAGGTGAAGGGGATGAGCAGAGGATGACAGACCAAAGTGTGTGTGAGTGTGTGCTTGGCAGCGAGAAAACCGAGAGAAGCCTGACAACATGTTAGAATTATCAGTGGTGAAAGTGTTTCCATGTGTCCTTGTGTTCTCAGTTACAACACAGCTGGAGGGCTCGGGAGGAAAAAAAAGTCAGGAGAAGGTTAAATTACACCTTGGAGTCTGACTCTCGCCCCATCCTGACATCCAAGTCTCACTCTCTCTCCATTTGCACCTTTAATGCAGATAATTCGGACACTGCTGAGGAATTTATGCCCCGTTGGGACTTGGTGCAACATCTGGACGTGATCAGGACCAGTCAGACTTGAAGACTTCTGTGAGGATTTAACTAGACACAAATGAAGGTTCTGGTCAGCCCGCTTGGCCCAAATCAGCTGCTGTCACTGCAACAGTAGCCAGTGAACATTTTATGCTTTTATCTGCATAAAAGTGCACAAGGCCGGTGAACGTGACGCGCTCATGGTATAAATCACAGCTTTTTCTGCGGAGCCACTCGGGACAAAGTGGGGACGTCATCCTGAAGTGTATGAATGGCGTAAAGATGAGTGTCAGGATGATGAAGTGCTCCTCGGGGGCCTCGCCGGCCCTTTGATCTGCACTTCACACGGGGAGAATATTGGCTGAAGCTGATGCGAACGCGTATTGACCGGAGACGTCAGCGCCTCCGCTCAGGTGAGCGCGCGGCGTCGCCTCCACGCATCATCCCGCCTCGGCCGCGTGCAACGCATCACACGCACATCACGCATCAATTAATGGCCAATAGGAAGGCGTTTTTCTACCTGTACCACTCCAGGCCTTTATCGTAAAACCTGTCGAAGAAGTGCGGCTCCGCGCCCACCGCCCTCACGTCCGGGTGGATGCGGAGAAACTCCAGCAGCGCGCGGGTCCCTCCTTTCTTCACGCCGATTATAATCGCCTGCGGGAACCTCTTGGTCCCGAACGTGTTGGACACCGGGATGGCGTCGCTCTCGTCCGCGCCCACCTGCTCCGCGTGCGCGGAGGATGTGCGGTTCGCGTTCGAGGGAGCGGACGCGGACGCGGACGCGGCGCGGAAGAGACGCGGCGGCGCTCGCAGCTTGTGAAACACGCGCCCGAGGTCGTCCAAAGCGTCATAGTCTGTGTGTAAAAGCTGCTGCTGGCCGTGGAGCGTCCTGGGAGCCGAATCGCAGACGCCGGTGAGGCAGTAGAAGAAGTAGGTGAAGATCAGGACCATGGTAAAAAACACGGAGACTCTGGACAGCGCCTTTCCGAAGTTGAGCCTGACTCTGCATCCGCTACATCCCATGAGGTGATCTCCTTCCCGGTGCCAAAGGACCAAAACGCGGACAGCATGCTTCTTCCTCCTACATAGATCCCAGAGACCGGGGATTTTATTCAACAGAACCTGTTGCGCAAAGTTCGGGCATCACGCGGAAAAGTCCTCTCTGCGGCGAACGTGACCTGTTGATTCGAAAAAAAGTAACCTTCATAGTCTTCATCGGTCAGAGAAGCCTCGTCATACACATAGAATCCTCGACGGAGAAAGTTTTGTCATTTGGCATCACTCGTTCAGACTTGCAGCCGGTCGGACTGCGTCTGTGCTCTGAGGTTTATTCTTCTCTTCTCTCCAGCGTTTCCAAGTCTCCTCCCTTCCCTGTTCGAGCAGGATGAACGTGCCTCACAGGGAGACCAGCCCCGTGGACTGTACAGGCTCAGGTACAGCCTCTGATGATGAAGATGACGATGATGATGTGGCAAAATATGTGTTTAATTAATTGAATAATTGTTTAATTAAATTTCATTGAGCATCATTAAGCAAAGCGTTTATTGCATAAATATAAAATAAAAGAGGGATTTCAAGTTTTCCATGTTTTTAAATAAACCCAGCTTAGTTCTGATCTTTGTTATTTTATAAAAGGGCTTGGGCACATCAGCGTTTCACACACGTAAGATGACTCCACAGGAGAAAATCCTCCTTGCCCCTTTGAACCCATAAGACAGACGCCTCAGACAGGCTGAATGAGCGTAGCCCCGAGGACGTCCACCCAAACCCCCCCCCCCCCCCCGTCTGCACCACGGGACCCGGTGCTGAGCCAAAACGGTGACAAACGAGGGGCCCGGAGCCCGCGACGCCCGTCTCCTTCCTGTAAATACAGTATGTGAGGTGCAGCGTCACCTGCGCAGGAAGCCTCGGCGGCGGGACGTCCCTCTGATTCTGAGAAGGTGCAGCGAGGATTGAGTTTCTTCTGGCAAAGAGATGCAGTTGAGACTTTGAACATGACTAACGCACCAAAGACGGCCTTGAAATGGATAAAGGGGA
Organism: Betta splendens; assembly: GCF_900634795.4. Taxonomy (NCBI): domain Eukaryota; kingdom Metazoa; phylum Chordata; class Actinopteri; order Anabantiformes; family Osphronemidae; genus Betta; species Betta splendens. The sequence continues at coordinate 4,498,759 of NC_040888.2, read as the reverse complement.
CCTGAGGTAGATAATGTGTCTGAGAACGGGCCGTTCTCGCCCACAGACGCGGAGGACGCCGTTTCACACAGAGATAAATGAGTTCAGCTATGCGGGGTTTTTATAGTTTAGCTTTAGTCATTGTTAGGAGAAAACAACATTAAACTCATAGCATGTTCATAAAAACAATCAATAAAGGCTGTGGTAAGAATGCACCTAACTGTGACCCCGGAGTTAGAGCTCATGTGAAATACTCTGAGCTGCATTCACACGAGACCGAGGTCCGAAGACACGTCCGAAGTCAAGAAAACTCTCGCCACTTTGTAAACTCGTCGGTGTGAACCAAGGCCCCAATTTTCGCACAAAGACACTGGTGCTCAAACAAAAGCGTGCGTGGACGCCGACGCCACCCAGGCAAATATAGAATAATCACATGTTGTGCAGCTGGAACAGCCATTGTAAATCCAGCCGGAGGGAGGAATCCACAGCTCTGGGAGCAGCGAGGAGGAGGTCAAGGCCCAGGAGGAGGTCAGGGTCCAGGCGTCGCGTCCATCCGGCCTCTTAGCTGCTTTTCCCTTCACGCTAGCGCCGCTGAAGCTTTCCTGACACTTCTGGACCCAGAAATACAAACGGTGCCAATAAGGAACGAGCGGCAGTGTTGAGGAAGTAAACACGACACGTGAGTGTTGACCTGCGTCTGCAGCCGCTGTGTTTCCGCTGGCGACTGCTTCGCAGGTGTGCGCGCCAGCCACAGACCTTTCCACAGCCAAAAGCCTTGAGATTTACATGTGTCAGCCATTACAGACAATTAGGGACGCTTGAGCAGAGCGTTCCGTAGCCTCTTTTTGTGATTTCCACCACCAGGCATGAGCCATTTGTGATAGAAGAAACCTGGGAGAATCCTTGAAAGCACCGTCCAGCGTGACTTCTGCAGAGGCCTAGCGCTACTCGCTATCAGTGGTGCGTTTGTATCTGAAACACACGCCGGTGGCATCTTTATGAGTAACGAAGTCCAGATTCCAGCATTTTTCCACTGTTTAGCATTAGCTGAGCTTTCGTAAGCGCTTACATTCACTTCTCATCCGATTTCCTTCGCAGCGGTGCGGTCGGAAGACTCGGGGGGTGTTGTCTTACAGCGCTGACGTGTCTGAAGCGTTGCCCCTTTGAAGGAACAAAACATGTCACCCACACTCCCGGCGCCGCGCTGAATACGGGAGCGCTGGGCCCTCAGGTGGCGGTCGTCATGCGCTTCAAAAGCCCACAACAATGCGGCGGCAACGGCGACGCCCCGCCCTGTTTCTGGAGCCCTCCTCGCTTTTCATCTGCGAATGTGAATGAGGGGCGAACAAGGAGATGAAGGCCCGAACAGAGTGACTCTGATCTCCGCCGTCCACGCCCAACCTCCCACATGCTCCCTTTATTCGCCCCGAGGCCTTCCGTCGCCCGCGTCCGACCACTTTCACACAGGTGCATCGGCCTTTCAGGCCTCGAGGGGAACTTTCGAACTTCCAGATTCGCCTGAAGCTCAAGGGACGCGACCAAAGAGAGGATCACTGGCATGAAAAATCACTGGGGCTCTGCTCAGATCCTATAAACGGATCCCTTTGGTGCAGTCCAGGTCCATGGGATTTGGCCTGATCAGCACCCAGAGCTGAGCGTCTCCATTATAAATCGGATATGTTGTATATGGAGGTTTCACATGAATCAAATTCCATTCAAATTGTCCCCAACCGCTTGAAAACAGCTGCACCAAACAATTCGCCGTGCGTCTTTCATCTCGGCTATAAAACCCAAAATACCTTTACGAACAGCAAGTCTGTGCAGGAGCCCCGTGTTTTTCTAAGGGTTGTTTGCCTCCGCCGGCCCGCTTTCTCGTAGCGGTGGAATCAGGCGAGCGGGAATTAAAGTGAAGGACAATCATGTCATCACGCAAACCGCAGACCATTTGGGAAATGCCTCCTTTTCTAATCCATAGCTCTGCGGTTTAAAAGTGGGATCTGGCGGTCGGAGCGGAGCTGGGCGTGCTGGGAAGGGCAGGGGAGCGGGGCATCAGCGGGGATTGGGTTCCGGGCGAGACGTGCGGCTGCGAGCGTGAGCTGCAGCACCCTGAGCAGCCTCCACAGGGTGCGTGCGCGGGGACGCCTTGTAGTGGAACGGGCCATTGTTCCACTACTTGCGGCGCCCGCTCCCAGGCTGCTGCTCACTGAAATACTTGCGGCTGCTCCGTGTGGCTTCCTCTCATTCAAAGACCTCGACGTCTTAAATGTAGATTGCCGTGACGTCAGCTCCAGACCACAGCGCTGCCTCGTATGTGTCACGGTCAACGTCTATTTCCGCCCGGTGTGTGAAAAACAAGTTTCTTTCCCCTCGCTGGCTCCTGTTAGTGGCTCAGAGAAGCGCTCGATCGCTCTCACTCTCCTCATCTCGAAGGCCTGAAGGAGCAACAGGAGTTCTTTAACCAGAGGCCGTGAGTTCATTTGTGTAAACAAATCAAACCTGATCAGTCGCTTGAACTAAAAACAAACTACCATCAGATGGGTGTTAGCGTATTGTAATTGCTGGTGTAGAACCACAGTATTTTGTGTCTCCGCTCTCTGGAGTTTCCCATGATTTTCGAATTCCAGCCTGTCACGTTGACTGTGAGAAAAGAGAGCTGTCATCCAAAAAAAAAAGAGGGAGAACGAAGAAAAAAACTACTGGATGTTGAGTCAAGTCTCCTAAAATAGTATCACCTGTCCTGTGTGTGTGTGTGTGTGTGTGTGTGTGTGTGTGTGTGTGTGTGTGTGTGTGTGTGTGTGTGTGTGTGTGTGTGTGTGTGTGTGTGTGTGTGTGTGTGTCTGTGTGTCATGCTATAGAAACTGGAGATGGGCTCCTACTTGTGGGGCCAGTCTGCATTTCCAAACCATCACTTAGGGAACGACAACTGTTTTGGCCAAAGGGGACAGAAGTGCATCACAAACTTGACCTGTGCAGGAGAGAAACAGAACCGGAGCTAAATGCGCACGTGAATGAGAAGAGATGCAGCCTCGGTCTGATCAGAGGATCGCTGGTTCCTGGTTCGAGCTGTCGAACGTTTTCCTCAAAGGGATCGACTCACTGTCTGTATTTTAAATAAGCCTGTGGACATGTTGCAGCTTCCACCTGCCTAATTAACTACTGTAACTCGTTTGTACAGCAAAGAACAAAATACCACTTGTTTGATACCACTTTTTTTTACCACTGGTTCTGTTTTACACAGCTCAGGAGTCACTGTGTTTCACTGTGTTTCAGTCAGGGCCTCACTAACTAACTGCTGCCCAGCTTGTATTATAGTGACGTGATCTTCATTATTTTTAGGTCAGAGTATGTCTTTAAAAGCATGATTTTAAAGTCTCCTTCCCCTGATGGGCACATCTTCCTCCTTTTAAATCACGCTCATGGTAAAGCTGAGTATCCTGTTCCTTTCTTGAAAACACCACCACACCCTCCTTTTGTCGTAAAGCTGATAATCATTTTGGGTTGTCTGTGAGCCTCATTCCTGTGGGAATGTATTCTGAGTCTCTGACCTCTTCTTTGCTAAAAACCTCTTTACCAACACACACTCGCGCACACAAATCTTCTCTCCTTCCTGGAGCTCTCATCTGGTCCCACTTTAGGTTTTGAGGTCCATGTTTTTGGGGACACAACAGAGCCGCTGATCCAGATGACAGCAGGAAGACATTTCAGCAGTCGTCTCCAAAATGCATTTGATATGAGTTTGGATTCAGTTTGACCAGCAATCAGTCACGTTTCGCAATAACTGCTGCAGAAATATATGGACTATAATGTCCTCTCTGCCTTAAACAAGTGCTTTGGGTTAAATACGAAGGCGTAAATGTGGAGAACCGGAGTAAGTGTAAACAGAAAGCTGGTGAAATAATCATTTGATTATTAGTGATGCATAAAGCCAGCGGCGAGTGATTGAGTGACAGCTATAGAAATATAATGTGCTTTAATGAGTGTCTTTAAAAAAGGTAATATCAGCATGTGCAGGTGTGTGTGTGTGTGTGTGTGTGTGTGTGTGTGTGTGTGTGTGTGTGTGTGTGTGTGTGTGTGTGTGTGTGCGTGTGTGCGTGTGTGCGTGTGTGCGTGTGTGTGTGTGTGTGTGTGTGTGTGTGTGTGCGTGTGTGTGTGTGTGTGTGTGTGTGTGTGTGTGTGTGTGTGTGTGTGTGTGTGTGATCACAGCTATCACCAAGACTGATTGAATGAGGGGATTTCCAAGGAACTATACAACTTTATGCCCCTGAGCTCTTATTATGCAACACACACACACACACACACACACACACACACACACCTGCATGCTGACATTACAGTACACACATCAACACTGAGCTGCTCTAATGCACACAATTCAAAACATTGTGCTCATTTAATTTGTACAAAAACATGTTGCAACAATGTTACGAAAAATTTTTAAAACACTGTTCCTGAAAATGAACCCGGTGACCCGTGGCCCGGATCAAGTGCCTGTGTGAGTGTAAGTTCTTAATACACAGAGCAATGAAATAAATATACAATGAACAATTTCATAAAGAATTTAAACACAAATGCAGTTGCAAAGCGTTAAAAAAACACAGAATGCCCCAGAAAAGATGCAAAACAGACACAAAAACAAAAATAAGAAAATATGTTAAAAACAACTACAAAGACACAGAAAATGACAGAAAACACCATTGAACAGAGTGTTCTGCCTCGGAGTCACAGCCTCATAACACTGGCAGCGGTGCAGATTATACGTTCGTGACTGGGTTATAATCACTGAGGAGCATTTTGTGAACTGAGCTCAGCAATCAGCGAGACCTAAGGAGCAATTGTGCCCATTACGACCACCCATCAGGGCTCATGGGGGGTAGAGGTTCTCCTCAGACCATATGTTTACATGGGCTGCAGACGCACACATACAGTACATATATAGGATGAGCAGTAGAAATTGCATAAAGCTGGGAGGGTGCTTAGGAACGGGGGGGGGGTCTGTGAGGAAAGACTGAGGTAATTACCTTCTTCTAGCACTCGCTCTGTCTCTCTTTATATAAAGGGTGCCATAAAACTCTCAAAGCGTCAAAGGCCTGTTGCATTTCTGGGCACGCGCTGACACAAATACGACGTTTTCCACAGTCAGTCATCGCTCTGAAAATCTGTGACCCAAACCTCCTTTTAAATCACTCCGCCGAAATCCAAATCCATCCCCATGTTTCCATTCTCCTCCGACGGCGTGCGTGATGAATGTTTCCTGGCGTCTGCGCAGCTTTTATCTACGGCCTCATGTCATCTTTGTTTCCCGGCCGCTGACTCTAAAAGTCCTGCAGTGAACAATAAGTGGGAGGAGAATGGCTTTTTGACATGCTGCACATAAGCCACAGTTTCCTTCTGGGACCCCCCCCCCCCCCCCCTCTATGATCAAGGCAGGGTCCTGGTTGACGTGTGGGCACACGATCAGCCTCTCTTCTCCACCAGCGGCTCCAGTCCAAACCTGAGGACCCCCCTCTGTGCAGACAATGCCTTTGATACGCTCAGAGCGGCCTGCGCTGCTGTCTGGGGGTCCCGTCTCCCTGAAACAGATCCACAGTCCAGATACCGCGCCATGTTTGCAAACACATAAGCGCCCGAAACGTCCCGGTGTTATTGAAGCTGGTGGCGCTCATAGAGAGGAATGTGATCGTGGGATAAAGACTTCAATATCGCAGCAGAGCCCATTGAAATTTCATCTATTGTTTATTTTCCCACCATGAGCCCTCATACTCGGGCTCTGGCGAGTGATGCTGCTCCTGCTGTGCGAGTGCATCCTGCCACGCAGCCGCTCACGCGCTAATTCAAGGTTTCTTCCTTTACACATGTCGTGTTCTTTATCACTTCAGACAACATTCACATTCACGTGAATTTCATAAACCCACGCCACATAAAATGTCTTTATACGCTGAATGGGCTGTCCATCATTTCACTGCTGGGCCTTTGTAAGAGGACAGGCATGGATGTCCTCATTTTGGTTTTCATAAGCTCTATCTCCTTCCAACACATGTTGTCCTGACAGAATTACAGCAACGCTCCGCCCGGACGGCCTTCGCTTTCCAGAACCCTCATTTGGTCCAAAGCGGAAATCACATTCCACCGCATAAAAGCTGTGTTTGTATTTTCTTTCATTACGGCGCGAGAACAATGTTTGCCCGAAACATATGGACGGCAGCTTCCGCACGTATGGATGAAGACATCATGTATAGTGGGTTAGCTCACATGCTGCAGATATTACTCCCTGATGAAAGGAGCCTGCTCCCCTCCTGTTACAGTCACGCATTCGGGAGCGTTTGTTCCTCCCACAGCGCGATGGCGGCTTCTGCGGCGTTTGGGCGCAGCCACTGGGTGACAGATGTGTTTCAAGGAGTATTACCTCAGTGAGCCGGGTCGCATCGTCGCGAGCGTGATTGAGCCTCAAAAAACAGAAGCAGGTGCAGCGGCCGTAAACATCCACGTGTAAGCGAGGGCCCGCATAGGTTCAAATGAGAACAACATGTCCTGTAAACGAGTCAGTGGCACACACACATGTGCAGCCGGGCCTTGAGGCTCAGCCCGTGGGACTGGGGAATGCTTTGGAGTAGTCGTGGTTTAATATAATTAAGGATGATGTTTGCTAGCGAGCGGGATGAGCCCCAGAGGTCAGTGGAAGAGACGTGTGGTTGCAATCTGAGTCCCTCTCATGATTCTATCACAGGATTACCACTTCCTCCTTCCTGTTTGCTTCCTCTTGGCCATGCAGCTGTGTGCTCAGATGCCAGCCAGTAAAGAGCCTTCTCCCAGATAGCGGACGCTAATTACAGCCCTGTGTTTTCCAGCAATTTCCCCTTTGCCCCGCATCTTTCTCCCTCACATCTGGTCTATCTGTGTTTTAATCTGGCTGTCTGTTTGTTGTTGAGTTCCCCGCTCATCCTTTCTCAGACTCCCAATTTTGCTGTTCCTGTGATCACCCCAGAGGAAACGTACGTCAGCGCGGCGATGTGACAGAGACAGACCGAAGGAGACATTTAAGTTGGTCGTTTTCAGATTGTCAAAATTGTGAGTGGAGGGCGCAACGTTTTGATCGTACCTTGAAATCAAAACCATCATCACATTAGAAGCACAAACTAGTCTGTACTTTAAATTCTTCAGCATTACAGTCCATAGATGTTTGCACTTCCTTTCCTAATCCTGCGGCTGACACCGGGGCCTTTCATCTCACCCTCTGATCTGCCTGCCTTTGAAACGATCAGCTCCACACCTGCTCATCCCAGACGCTTAAACAGCACCTTGGCTGTTGAACATACCCTCACATCCTCGTTTTGTTTAGCATACCACCGCTCCGCTGGCCAAGGAACAGGTCACTAGTCTCTTTAGTAAGTAGTGATTTGAGTTTTGTCTAGTGAGTGGCTGCTCTGCATCCTGTGGAGGTGCAATAAGAATGTGAATGAATAATATGTAAATAAAACTCAAGCACATAGAATAGTACTCAATCAAAGAACAAGTCGACTCACAACAAATAGTTTGGCATCACAGAGTTCTGAACTCAACTCAGGCCACTTAAACTGACCTACGTATATAGTTGTCTCAGTATTCTTATGGCATTGTACCTTTAAATTCTAATTAATCCCACACAGGTTCCTTAAAATTCCTTTAGGGCAGATAGCACCACCCACTGACACAAGCGTGCAATTGCAATTGTGAAGAGCGATCCGAGGTCAATCATGCTCAGTTTGGTGGAAAAGAATTATTTAGTGCCACCAGAACAAACATTTAATCCATTATGTTTATCGTATCAGTGTGGCTGAATTTAGATGACGTGCTTGTTTCATGTCCATTCTTCCTGCTGTCTAGTGAGCTCATTGTCCATCAGCGCCTCAGAGATCCAGAGGCTTTGTCCCAGGGCACGTCATCCACTGTGCTCACCTTCAGCAGCAGAAAACTGGATTCTGAGTCAGGGCTCACCTTTCTGCACATCCAGCTTCTCTGTGGAGAGAAAAGAGGTGTAGAATGGTATAAGACTGTACTGTGTGTTTACGGCATACATGACACTGAATGCTCACCTATAGGGATGAACGTTAGTGAGCTGCTGAATATTCAGAAGCGTGAAAGTCCTTCCCTCGGTCCATCACACAGGAACTCATGTCCCAATCCATTACCACACCTCCCGCAAGAAACCTGACATGATCAAAACTAGTTGTAACCATCTAATAGCTGCAATTAGAATGAACTAAATCCAGTGTTGTGCAGCTTGATCTGTTCATTTAAAAGCCTGAGTTGTAGAGGTTCGGTACCTTCACAGGTCCCCATGCTTCAGGGTGTCTGGACACACTGTCCTCGTGGACTGTCTCTGAAAATGTGGGCCATGGAGAAGAGTGCTCAAACTTTGATGAGCTGGAAAATAGTTTGTGTTCACATTCAGAGCACACATACAGACCTTAAAGGAGAAGAGCAGAGCCAGCGTTTTTTTTACTGCAGTTGAACTTGTCTTCTTCATTGAGCTCCATGCTTCTTTAAAACTCACCTGGCTGGAAGTGATTTTTGTATTCTTCCCCACCAGAAAACGAACAATATGACATTATATCAGCCTTTTATCTTTCTTTATCATTAATTTAGCAATGTATGTTCAGAAAGCGTCATTCTATTCAGTCTGGAAAAACGAGTCAACAACTCTGACCCACTTGTGTAAAGCCTGATCCTATTGACATTACTTCCACATGATGGCAGCACTTGATTCACTGAGTGTAAATCTCTGTGTAGCGTATAGTGAAGCTCTGTGTATTAGACAATACAAATAGAAAGACATGAGGAGGCACGCAGTAGTTTTATCTCAAGTACAAAGCAAAATCCAAATGTTTCATTCTCATGTATACAAATTTTCTAAAGATTATAAACAGTATTTAAATATACATGTAAAGATTGATTTAATTTAATTTAAAATAGTTCTAATCTTTGTAGAGCATATTTTACAAAAAGCATTTAAAGAGTGAGAGCCTACATTTACATCGAGAAACTTAATAAAAATAGAATTTCTATTTACTCATTTTCTTCAACGAGCGCAACAAATACTCTAGAGCAAATAGACAATAAAACGACATTTAAAACATCCCACAAGCTGTTTCCTTGCATAAATTTACTTTGACCTTTGAGGAAGTAGTAGGAAATACAATCAATGAGTAACCATAAACAAACTATAACAGAGAAATAATTTGTAATGAAAATCATGATTTCCCTGTGGGACCATATAAATGTGTATGGTAATCAGTGAGGTGATCCAAGTTATTCATTCAGTGATAATTGCATAAGCAGTCCTTTGTGCTTTCCCTCCAGTGCAGCCATTATACATCAGCACCCTGGAGCTCCCAGACCGGGCTTTGTCCCAGAGCACTTCATTCACTGACTGCACCTTCAGCAGCAGAAAGGTCCAAGAGAAGCACTTCCTTCTAGCAGCTCAACTTACTGTCCATCCACCTTATCTTTGAGGGACAGAGAAAGACATGGAGATGTGGGAGCGGCCAAAACATACAAACACATCGCTTGACAAACGGTGTCTTCACAAAACTGGTATCACTGGTATCATGCAGATCCTTATCATGGATCTGCTGTGTTAGTGTTGCTGTTCGTACCTTTAGGGACGAACTTCAGTGAGCTGCTAAATATTCAAAAGCGAGAAAGCCCTTTGGCCGGTCCGTCATTCACGAACTCATGGCCAAGTCCATTTCCACATTTTCCACACAGCACCTGGAACCAGACACCAGACATGTGAGTGAGGACAGAAAGCTGTGACATATTCGTTTACATAGAGGATTAAAGTTCAACTATACAAACAGCTATACAGCTGTGGATACACGGCTCTCGTTTTCATATTCAACTCAAATAGAAAAGCAAGATACAGTACTTTATATGCGCCAGGTCTTTCCTTGTGTTTAGACACGCTGTCATCACGAATGGTTTCTGTGAAGGCTGGCCAAGGCGACGAGTGCTCATACTTTGAGCGGCTGGAGAACAGCTGATGGTCACACTTGGAACAAACATACATCCCTAAGAAATAAATGGTGGTAAGTCAGGGTTGTCTTGGCAGGACTGAGCGTATTTTACATAAATGTGCAATAGTTTACATGTGCTTAGAATATTTTACAAGAGTTTTAACATGGTTTCTCTCTGCATATGTGGTTGTTGTTGTTTCTTATGTAACCTAAACTCTAGCCCGGTGTTTTGCATGCGTGCCAAGATCTGTGATCACCAAGCGGTTGAAACTAAAGGGCAGGTTAAACTAAACCCGGAACAAATGATTTGTTATGCAAACAATGATGTGAAATCAACATGACCCAATGTATGTTGGAGATGTTGACGAATTACAAGTCCGTGCTAGTTTATAAATATTGCTCCCGTGGCAGCTTTATTAGGCTAAACGTAATGTTCAAGTATTTCTAAGTCGGGCTTCGGTCTAAAACTGCAGCTTTCCCTGATTAATGTCAGAAAACATTGTTTGTTTAGGGAAGCGCAGATCTCGGATGTTACGCAAAACTCGGCATCACACCTGTTACAAAACTTCGACCTTTCTAACTAATCATAATTTTCTTTTGTGACCTCGTGAACAATATCACTGTCATGTTTACATTAGTCTATACGGCTGTTGGGGACAATTCAGAGACTTAGAGAAAGTTATTTATGTAGGTGAACGACAGCTAGCTAACAGTGATTAGCTACCGGTTAGCTCTACTATCGCTAAATCAAGAATGGAACACAAACCGAAGATTGTTTAATTATATCAAAACCGCGTCGGTACCTGATTTAAAGTGGTCTTTAAAGACCTCTCCGCCGGAGAAAGAACAGAACGACATTCCTTTGATCCGGAACAGCTAGTACAGTATGTCTGAGCAACCTGTCCGCTCGGTGGGACGTTAGCTAATAGTTCATCAAGTAGCATCAACATCCGTTTCTACTGCCTCACTTTCAAAATAAAACAAACGACTCGTAACAGTTCACATTGAACCAGTTAAAAAAGTCATAATAATTAGAATTAAAGCCCTCATTAAGTTACAGTGATTACAACCATAATACAAATTAGCCTTACATATCTAACTTGGTAAAGTGGTTTCAGATGAATTTCTTACAAAAATAAAACCATTTGAAACGTAAAACCTTTATTCTGAAAGACTCAAACCAGATGTATCGCTATGGCAATAAGCGGAGCACAGCTCACGGAGCGGCAGCCTCCGGCTTCAGCGAGTTCATCTTCACTGTGCACTCAATGTTGAGACATGGACGCCACTATGTTTCAGCTGAGGTCGTTTGTCCATCAGAGGCTCTACACAGCAGCGGAGGAGATCCTCGGGGAGGTGGAGAAAACCATAACGCTGGCTTTGTACAAAGCCGAGGTTAGTCGGTCGAAGGAGGAGGTGGAAAGCCTGCGACGCCAGCTGGGCCTCCTGCGAAAGAAATCAGGTCTGGAAGTCTGCTTGCCTGTGCAGCGTTTCTGTCATTGTCATTGTCATTGTTTTAGTGGCAGCTGAAGTAGTGACTGAGGATGTTGCTCTCCGTTTACGCATGCGCACAGGCAGTGCGCCTGTGCACAGATTCATAGAGGTGGATGAGAAGAAGCTGTAGCAGAGGTAGGATATGTTTGAAGGGATTTTGCAAGCTATTTATTGATTTTGGTATTTATTCCTTTTACAGTGGAACCTCCTCAGATCAGTGTTGCAGTGGAATACAAAGACAAATGGGACAGTGCACTGGTCCAAAAGAACCCTGGACCTTCACCACCACAGGAGTCTAGCATCAGTGCTGGAGCTGAGGTCCCAGGACCGTCTGAATCCAGTGCAGATCTGGACCTTAACACCTGGAACTACTGCCTCGATGATGTCCTTCAGATGTCAGACATGAAGGAGGAGCAGGGGCAAACTGTGAATGAGAAACAAACTCAGGGGACTGGTTTTGCTCCTCCTGAACTGGTGAAATGTGAGCAGGAGACTCGAGTGTCCTACGAAAGCCCCGCAGCTTGGAATGAGAGCGACAGCGAGGAGGATTTGGTGCACAGCAGGACAAACCAGACAGAAACGGTGAGGATGAAAGCAAAGATGGGACAAAGTGGCAATGGCAGCGAGAAGATGCAAGTTGTTCTAGCGTCTAAGAACTGTTCTCCCAAATGTCCGAAGGATCGCAGTTTTTGCCACGTGTGCGGCAAGGGATTCCAGTACGTCGGCTCTTTGATGAAGCACATAAAAACGCACGAACGCACGACTGACTGCACCATTTGCGGGATTACGTTCCAGGCAACGAGAGACCTGATAAGTCACCTGCAGGGTTGTCACAAGAAAATCTATTTTTGCAGCATTTGCGGCAAGACCTTCGCCAGTAGCCGCTGCCTCAGGCTGCATGAAAAAATACACAAAGTGGTGAAAGAGTTTGAGTGTCAAGAATGCGGCAGAGCATTTAACCGCAGGGAGCATCTCATTGTGCACGTGAGGACCCATTCAGGGGAGAAACCATATCACTGTGACATCTGTGGAAAAGCGTTCAGCCAGAGCCAGAATCTCACAATTCACAAACGAGGTCATTCGGGGGAGAAACCGTACCACTGCGTCCTGTGCGGCAAACTGTTTAATACTAGCAGTCACCTCAAAACACACATGAGGTACCATTCGGGCGAGAAACCGTACCAGTGTGACATTTGTGGCAAGCGCTTTCGGCAGAGTGGACAGATGACGAGACACAGGACCACACACACAGGCGAGAGGCCGTACGCGTGTCCTCTTTGCGGCATGAGATACAGATTTGCGCCTAATCTGAAGGTGCACATGAAGACACACGAAAAGGCAGCCGCTAATGACAACGGGTAAAAACTGTTTCAAGTGTGTAGGATTTTTAAAGCATGGTCTAAGTTAAGTTAGCTACAACGTATTCATACTTTCATGACTGCTCGTTATTTCTGAAAGTACAAATTGCTGTGTATTAACCAAGTACTAATATTGAGATCCTGGGTTAAATCAGTGCCTTGTGTTGGCAGAATGATTTGCTTGATAGTTGCAATGTTAAGTGATTTACAATCTAACTTTGCTCATATGATTGTTTGATTGATGTCTACATAATATGTTTATACTCCAACATGAGACTGAAATCTTAAAGCAATAATTTATTGCTGACAGTATAATATTTGCACAAAGACGTGTTTCTTTTCTGACATTCTTCGACATGATGGCCAAACCTAAACTGGAATGCAATCTTGTTGGGGTCATTTCACCGAGACTATGCATTCAGTAGCAATGAGAGTGTCATCATCTAAATGTACTTCACATCTGAGCGACATGTATGAAGCAAATATCTCGGGCTGTTCTTTTTTTACATTTCAAGTACTTTTACAGTATTTTTTCAGTGTGATGTCATCTCATATCATAATCACATTTATACATAGAAAACAATAAAGTTTGAAAGAAACAAAAAGCTACTACTGTGATACGTATAAATGCTCCACTGGGAACTACACTTCTTTTACTTGTTAACAAGCATAAGCACATTGTGTCCCAAAATACTGAGAAGCATCTGACCTTCTGTGGTTTGACCAAGAGAGGGCAGTGAACTTGTTCATTATGACTTGGGCCAGTTTTGAGATCAGGTGAACATACATACATACAGGACAGACCTGCTTATTGCAAATACTGTATTTGTCAGTGCAAACATTATAGTTTCATTGTTGCAGCCATATGTTTTGTCAGTGAGAATATACATGAGCATATATATGGTTCAAACATGTAACCAGCGGTCACAATCATCATCATGAAAACTAGAAGCCACCATATGTCCTCTTCTTCCTCTACTTTAGTCACCGGTGCTTTATAAATACATAAGATGCTGATTAGTCAGGAGGTGTTTAATTCAATTAACATGATTTATTTAATGAATGCTAAGCATGCAGTCTGTCTTTTAATTGAGCGTTACTCCAGGCCGTACATTACATAAGGCTGCGTTGCGCACAGCGCTGCGGTGTCGGAGGGGAGAGTTTCGCCCGTCTCTGCTGTGACGCTGCGCGCAGAGCGGAGAGGAGGCGTCGCTCCGTCAGCTGTTGGCCTCTCGCATCTAATCTGGATTAGAGTTCCGTCCAGTCTACGGCCAGGGCTCCAGTAATCACATTATTGTATATGTGGTTGACGCCTTTTTAGAGGTGGACGGTGGCTGCGATGTCGGACGACGGCGACACACCTGGCGGGGTTCTTCTTCTCCCCAGAGAAACTATTCATCTGAAGAAGCTCTTTTGAGGAGTTTTGTGAAGATAGACAGAGATCCGGATGCAAATCGACTCGCGTTTCGTTTGCGGCTGGCGGACGATGCGCATCCTCGTGCGCTGCCTCACACCGGACAATGCAGCATCCACTCCGAGCACTGCAGCTCACTCAGAGCACATGTCTGAACAGACCGATGCCTCTGTACTATGAACGCCTAACCTCGGTCTCTGGTGTCGCAGGAGCCGCCGGTCAAACAAGTAAGCAACTGTCTAAATGGCTGTTTCTGCACCGTGAATGGGTGCATTTATTTTGAAATGCAACCCGTGCGAAATGCTCTGATAGAGACGTAGGAAATAACTAAACTGTCAGTGAACGAGCTCCCCGCTCCTCCAGCGCTTCCCGTGTCATAGACAAACGCACAGCTCAGCTCCAGGGTCGTTTAAGGACATGACTAAGCACAGGAATCCTATGGAAATAAGCCTGGTGTGGAAAAAAATGCTGCCGGGCTGTGGGAACATGATACAGCACGTCGGGGAATGTATTCATAAAGGGAAAAAATAGTCTGAGTTTTCTATCCAGATGTCTGTGTTAAGCCACGAGAGAATCTTGATGAATAAAATGGATTTAAGCAGGTCTGAACTCTGCACTGACCTCAGGGATAAAAGCGGGATTGTCATCGTTTGTGCTTCTGTTTAAAGCAATTTAGTCCCATCATAAGCAAAAACACATTTGATATCACTTTTACATAAGGATTACAGTTGTTTAATGCCAGAAAGACTTTTTTCTGAGAGTAAATTCACGCATTACTATATGGAGAACACAAAAAACTAATACTAAAACAAATTAAATAATAATAATGGTCTGTCCACTATGGCATCAGGCCTCTCGTTGTTGAACTTTCTTCCACACACGGTCCTGAGTGGAAAGCTGCCAAACCCACCGAGTCCGTTTTCTACTAAGCAGCACAGGTTTCTTCTCTCCCTGTCAGCACAAACTGATCCAAAACAGCTCAGAAGCAGAAATTAATGAGGGTAATGCAGGGTCGCCTGGAGCAGCTTGGGGTAATGCTATTTGACAAACAGCCCAGTAGGCTGACGCTCAAATGAATACTATTACTGATATTATAACTATTATGAACAGTGGGCTAAAAAGTGGATGTTTAATCCAGGGCTCTGCTTTTTCTAATAGAGACATCAATGACCCCATCATTTTTCATATGACTTGGTCTTTTTCTACACATATAAACACTTGTGTATTGTGTGTCTGACACACACAATTAGCATAAGTGATGAACAGATTAAATTCACATCTTGCAAAAGCCTCTTTAAACAGAGGATTAAAGTTAGTAAATCTATGCACTAGTGAGGTCGTATTGTTGTTGTTGACAGGACTGATACATGATAAATGTCAGCGACTGTCACTTGTAAATAAGCTGTAAATGGCTGATTATAGATCTTTATGCTTTAAAGGACTCCAAGTCATTTTCCTGAATTGGTTGAACTCTGGAAGGCATGAAGGACAGCGGTTAGAATCTGCCCTGAAAACCAAAGGGGCTTGTTGCCAAGTTGAATGAAAGCAGTGCTGGAGAAGGTCTGGTGCCTCTTGGACCAATGTCAATTAGCACAAGCAGCCTTATGGAGCTAATAGATTGCCTCAGTGCATTTAATTTGGGATTAGCTCTGATCCACACACTCCGTTCCTCCACACAGCGCTGTCTGTGGACTGACAGCGCACACAGACTCCAGAAGGTTCCCGAGAGCCTGCAGGCAAACGGGTACAGCAACAGAGCAGATAAAAAAGAAATGTCAAAAAGTGAAAGTCAGGAAAAAATGAGAAAAGCGACTCTGACGGAACTATGTGGAAAGATGAAACAGGGTGAGGGCAAATGTTATCCTGTCATTAACGCTAAGCTTTGTTGGAGATGCTGAAATGACCACATTTGAATATGTTCTTGTTTTCCAACCCCATTCTCAGCATTAGATATGAGGAAGATGCTGCCAGTCTACAGCAGCATGGGGTCAAACACATAGTTCCCAGTCGAAGGCCATCATGGAGGAGAGCAAGCTCATCTTTAGCCTGGACCCCCACACGGAGGCTCCCACCGTGGCGTTCTCCAACGACAAACCGCAGGACCTCAGTCTGGGGATGGACTTGGAGCTGACCCCAGGACCCCCCTCTCAGCCAACCCTGCTGCATCACTCCCCCTCCTCCCCGGGCTCTTTAGGTGATCTGTCGTCCTCCTCGGCGGAAGTTCTCATCTCCACCAACCTGGTGAAGTCCTCCTCCATAGAGCTGGAGCCCAGGGAAAACAGCTCCTTGAGGGGGAAACCTCTTCTCAGCCTGGTCAAGTCGCTGAGCACCGAGATCTCCCGTCGCGTCGAGCCCAAGGTCAACCTGTCCAAGTCCGACTCCAAGCTCCACCTGCATCCCTGGAAGCAGCACACGCAGCCCAAGATCCCCGAGGTGGGAGCTGAAGCGGCAGGACTGAGCGAGGACGACGACTGGGCGTCGCCGCCCTCCACCGGCAGCATGTCCCCTGGAGAACCCCGGGGCAGCTCGCTGAGAGCTGAGCTGGAGGACACGCAGAGGAGGTTCTCCGAGGCCATGCAGGACCCTCTGAGCGTGCTCAGCAAGATCATGGGGGACGAGAGTCCGAAGCAGGCCAGGGCATCCGGCGCAGGAGACTCGCCGGCCTCGCACGGCAGCGGCGAGAGAGAAATGAGCAGCGACGACGTGGAATTGAAGTGTCGGAGGAGGAATGACGCGTGTGACAGTCCTCTGAGAAGAATCCAGAAGGGTCCTTCCTCAGAAATCTATAGCAGAGACAGCCGCTTGGAGATCTGCACGTATGGAGACGTGATTCAGGTGGTGGAGCTGAAGAGCAGCTCTAAGGGGGGTCATCGCAGACCTTGCCCCCAGTACCGGGACCGGGACCGGGTCCGGGTCCCGGTCCCGTCGCTGCCTCTCTACTGGCTGCTCCCCGTGGGCCTCCTCGCTTACGGCTTCTTTGTGCTGCCTCTGCCCCCGTACGTGGCGGGTCTGTCCCTGGGCGTCGCGTGCGGCTTCATACTCGGCCTGGTCGTAGTGTTCACGTTCGCCCCTCGAAGCTCGACAGCGAGGAGCGGCAAGGCCTCGCGTTCCAGCCAGTCCGGAGCCAAGGACGGGAATCAGCTGCAAGCAGAAGTCCTGGAGGTACAGTAATAACACGACGGAGTGAGAATAATTGAGCCTTTTCTGTGACTCCTTTAACTTGAATCCATTAGAGGGTGGCCTTGAGCCCAGAGAGGACCTACTGTACTAACAAGAGGCTAAAGGCAATTTCAGAGACATGTCTGCAGTGTCGATTGAGACGCATATAATCTACCACGGCTCACGTTTCCCCTCCTGCAGAGCTGCATTGTCGCACCGCTCGCTGTGCATTTCATTTGGCTGAGTAGCTTTTGGTACAAAAACGCGACGCGACCGATGACGTTCGCCATCTCCTTGCAGGGCTGGATGAATGAGACGCACGACTACGACCCCGAGACCTTCCACCCGTCTATGACCCACGCGGTGCACGTGACGCTGGAGGCCGGCCGGCTGTGCCTGGCTCACCCACGCGCCGGCGGCGCCCCCCGCTGGGCGGCGTTCGGCGAGCCGCAGCACGAGGCCGTGTTCTCGCACGCGCGGACCTACCAGCTGGCTCAGTCTAAGGTCAGTGTCTGCAGAAAAGGCCGGGGGCCGTGCTCCTCAGATGGGGCTCAGAGAGAGAGAGAGGCGACGTGACCTCTCGTCTGAACTGCTCGCTCTCATCTCTCTGCACCCACTGTCACCACGCTGTCATTTAATGCGGAGGTGAAACACCAGATCAGATTCAAACTGAAGTGATGATGCTCTGGATAAATTTGACCCCAGCGCTCTCTCTCCCCAGCCTCCAGTAGGTTACAGCTAACCCACAGTCATATGAATGTGCTTGTCATCCCAGGTGTCTCTGTTGCCTCCTGGTTTGGCCCGTAAAAGGTTGTGGAACAAGAAATACCCCATATGCATTGTTCTGGCTGAGGGAGAATCGGCGGAGGAGAGTCTGGTGGAGGAGGAGGAGGGTCTGGGAGGTCCCGCCACCGTGGACCACCAGCTCCCCGTCACCCTCTACCTCTTCGGCCGCACGGGGAGGGAGAAAGAAGAGTGGTTCCAGCAATTCCTGTCCGCGTCCAAGGCTGGAGGCAAAGGCAGCGTCAGCGGCGAGGAGAACACAGGTATGAAGGTGGAGGTGGTGAAACGGGCTGGAACCAATTCAGCGTGACGCGTAAGACGCCTTAGCTTTCTGTAACCCAGAGGCGACATCTGCTGAAGACGCTGTGAGAGACAACACGGAGGAGGTGCTCGACCCGCCCGGAGCCGTGAGATCCAGAAGGCTGTCAGACTACAGCGCCTACATGAGTCAGCTGATCGGGACAGAGGGCGGCCTTCGCACAGCCAGCCCCTGCCCCAGCGACAGGGGGAGCCCAAGCACCCACAGGAAGGTCAGTGAGGAAGGTCCTCCGGCCGCAGTTTGGCTCCGTGCATAGAAACACAGGCGATGTCATGGCTTCCGCAGAGTCAGAATGAGGAGAACAGAGCTGGCGCCCGAGCGGCAGCTGAGTCCAGTGCGGGTTCTGGGCCGGCAGAGTACCCCGTGGACGATCAGCCCACCTGGGTGAACTCGCTGGTGGGAAGAATCTTCTGGGACTTCCTCCAGGAGAAGTACTGGTCCGATCAGGTGGCGCACAAGATCCAGAAGAAGCTCAGCAAGATCAAGGTGTGTGTGTGTGTGTGTGTGTGTGTGTGTGTGTGTGTGTGTGTGTGTGTGTGTGTGTGTGTGTGTGTGCGCGCACTGCAGCCAAACCCCATTACACACACACACACACACACACACACACACACACACACACACACACACACACACACACACACACACACACACACACACACACACAGCGTGCAGTTAAAGGTGCTGTGTTGTGCCGTCGTAGTTGCCGTACTTCATGAATGAGCTGACCCTCGCTGATCTGGACATGGGCACCGGCTTACCTCAGGTCCTCAGCACCTCCAAGCCCACACTGGACCGCAGAGGTACAGTGTGTGTATGTATGTCGTTCATTTGCTTCTCTCTCTGCTTTACGTCTGTGCACACGGAGGAGTCACTTCATCAGGTTTATTCAGCAGGGACTGTTCCGATCTCCCAGTCAGTCCTGCAGGCAGCTCCAGCCACGGTCTCTTTTACTGAATTACAGAGCTTGTGTCCACCGCTGAAGTGATTACCAATCCTCTTAGCCGCGACTAAGTTCAGCCAACAATAACATTTGGTCTAATGTGCCCTCTGCAGTGACACTGCGCCAGGCCACATCAAGTAGAAAGGTCGACTCAGCCCAGGAAGCAAAGTCTGTCCATAATATTAAAACCCAAAATGCTGCCTGTCCGTTGCACTTAAGGTCTTTCAACTTTCTTCAAGGCTTGTGGCTGGAGCTGGAGCTGATCTACACAGGCTGCTTGCAAATGACACTGGAGACTAAGATGAACCTGTGTAAGCTGGGAAAGGAGGGAGAGGACGAGGCTCCCAGCGTTCCAGAGACCCAGCAGGAAGGGTAAGATCCATGCACGGAAGCGAAGGAGCAAGACGGACCTTTGTGTTCGGAGGCTTTTCACTTGACACGTTGATCTCTTTTAGGTCTAAACCGAGACTGTGCATACTGGCTGATAGTGATGAAGAGTCGTCCAGCGCAGCCTCATCTGACGAGGAGGAAATGCCCCCACATGAGCCACAGGGATCTGTGGGGGACAAGACGTCAGTGGCAGCAGCTGAGGGGTAACGTTTAGCCACTGCTGTGCATTTATTTAAATACTGGTCCAATGGCTTTTTTATGGACAGCTTCTTTGCTAAGCATCATCGACTAGTGAGTATAACAGAATAGCAGCTGACTCCTGCACCTTTCCCAGGCACACAGGTGGCAGCACGAGTAGGAAAATCCTCCGATTCGTGGACAAGATCGCGAAGTCGAAGTACTTCCAGAAAGCCACGAAGAACGAGTACATCAGAAAGAAGATCGCTGAGGTGTCCAACATGCCCCTGATGCTCAGCGTAGAGGTCCTGGAGCTCTCTGGCACCCTGGCCGTCAACATCCCACCGCCCCCTACTGACAGGATCTGGTACTGAGGTCAACCTATAACGCACGCCTGTCAGATCAGTCGGTTCTTGTTGCTTTAACCTGCCGTTCTGTCCATTCAGGTACAGTTTCCGGGTGCCTCCGAGGTTAGAGCTTCACGTGCGTCCAATGCTCGGAGAGCGGGAGGTCACCTTCACCCACGTCACAGAGTGGATAGAGAAAAAACTGCAGTGCGAGTTCCAGGTCAGTTCGGGACTCACTGTGAATCATTATAACACAGCCGGCAACTCTTAATAACAGCTGTGAACGATGTCACTCGACAGAAAGTGTTTGTGATGCCGAACATGGATGATCTGTATCTGCCCTTGATGACGTCTGGCCTGGAAAACCTGCCTGCGTCCCATCAGTCCTCAGTCCAGTCCACATCGCAGCAGTCTTCTGTGGAGTCCCAGGACTACATGTCAGAGTAGTCCCCTTGTAATGCAGAGGGTGGCGTGAATCTGCGACGGGTTGAGTGCCGGCGTAGCGTTCATGCCGTGGGCTGGTTGGAACCAGCGCACGACGGAGCGGGCGCCTCCGGAGGACGGTGCTGCAGCGCCACCTGCTGTGGCGACAACGGACTCATCCGACGTGTAAAAGGGAACCTTCCGTGCAGGACTGAAAAACGCTGCGTTTGCATGAGAGAGGAGCGAGGCTTGAAGCGAGTGAGGATCGTAGAAGCAGCCCGGTTCTGTTCAGCCAAGCTATCGGAATGCATGCTCTTCACTCACAGTGGATCCGAAGGTGAAAAATAAACCCTGTTCAAAAGCGCCTTTCTGTGTTAACTCTTTATATTAAACTGCAAACCAGCGATGATAGTGGAGCAACTCTGCTTTTTTATTATCGGTTTCATTAGGCCTCTTCTTGCTGGGGTTCAGGCAGCGTCTTCTGGGCATCCTTCTTCAGTGGCCCCTGCAGGAAAACACAAGATCTGAGGTTGAAACAGTGGAATTATTGGCTTTACTAGCTCAAACACACACAGCATCCCTCCCCCCACCTCCCCCACATGTATAGAAGGCTCACCATAAACGCCCTCTTCTCCTGCGCCGTCTGGAAGCGGCCGTGCCCAAACTTGGATGTGGTATCAATGAACTTGAGCTCAATGGTTTCCCTGGATTTGCGAGATGTGTGGACGAGCAGAGACTGGGAAGAAAACACGACAGACGCACAACTGCTCAACGTCTCTGAGAGCGAATCCGGCCTGAGGTGTAATCCAAAGAAAGGAAAGTTCAAATTCCTCATCACGAGCTACCTTCCTGAGGGTGAGAACGCGTTTCTTAGCCCCAACCACGCAGCCTTTCACCATGACGAAGTCATTGTTCACTTCACCATAGTGAGGAAAGCCTCCCTGGTGGCACAAGACCGACACAACGGGTCAGAACGTCTGCATGTTGGAGGCTTTTCCATCGCACATTTCTGTATGATCAGAACGTCGGACGCACCATGGGGGTGATGGTCTTCTGGCTGGTGTCGTAGTTGGTGGAGGCATTGTCCCGGATCAGCTTCCCATCGTGCATGTGAACCCCTTTGCCAATGCGATAGATCTGAACACAGGAGGAAGTCAGAGTCATAGCTACATGTACTTAGCGGATGTGTGGTTGCCCAAACCATGTGACCCAACCTTCTTGTTGAGCTCAGTGCGGTGGTGGTAGCCCTTCTGACCAGCACGCGCTATGGTGTAGGCCACGCGGGCCGGGTGCCAGGCTCCAATGCAGGCCACCTTCCTCAGCCCCTTGTGGGTTTTCCTGGGGAGCTTCTTCGTGTGCCAGCGGCTCGTCACACCTGCCAGGTCAAGAGGCCAGAAATGAGAACAGACGGGCGAGTCCGTTCGTGCCTCTTCACCTCCTCCGGTATCAGTGCCGCACCTTTGAAGCCGTGACCCTTGGTGACGCCGATGACGTCGATCATCTCGTCCTGGTAGAAGACGGCGGAGACGGGCACCGCCTGCTCCAGGTGCTCCTTCGCCCAGTCCACCTTGTCTGAGACGCTGCCCCCATTAAGCTGAACCTCCATGATGTGGGCCTTTTTCTGTTTTATAGGAAGCAACCGCATCTGGCAACACAAAAGAATGAGCTTGTAAGCTTTGTAGCCTTCTTTATTTTTTAGTTGACTCATTATATTATATTATATTATATTATATTATATTATATTATATTATATTATATTATATTATATTATATTATATTATATTATATTATATTATATTATATTATATTATATTATATTATATTATATTATATTAGCAGCTGTAATTTAAAAGGCCAGAATTTTTATTAGTTTAACGCCAATATGAAGGTTTTCCCTCAGCAAAGGCCACATGGCAACGAGGTTCTGACCTGAAACCTATTTTTAAACTGTTATTTGAAACGAGACTCTGTGCTCCTCATGGTCAGAGTCGTTTGGGCCCTCAGTCGAGGGGTTTCGACATGTGGCAGTTCTGCGCTACTTGTGATCTGGTGGATAAACATGTTCTTCTGCTGTTAATTACTGCAGACGAGCCAGGCTTGTACCGGTTTACCTGGGAGTGAGCAATGACCCTGATGACTGAACAGTATTTCTTCATCAGAGCAAAGTCCTTGTCCAGCTGCTTCTTTCCTGTCTCATCTTGCCACTTCTTGCTGTACTTAGTGAAGGCCTTCTTCTTGCTCTTGTACCTACAATAAAAAAAAACAGGGTTCAATACACTGTGTTGTCGGTTGATTTGTGCCGCTATGTAACCACACAGACGCACCAGTTTTTATAAAATCTGCGCTTGCACTCGTCGCTGAGGTGCTCGGCAAAAATGGTTTTCAGGGAACGTAAGCCACGGACCGTTTGGATGTATCCCACGACTCCCACAACGACAACGGCAGGAGTTTCAATGATAGTAACCGCCTCTACCTCCTCTCGTTTAGACTGCTCTGTGGGCGAAATAGTAAAATGTGAAAATGTGCAAAACAGATAGAACGACTGAACCACAACACTACAAGTCAGAATAGGAGCATTGAAGGACTGAGCTGCCAACATACTCATCTTTAAGCATTCTGTATTGATAAAGAGTGTTCTCAAACCTGATCTGATGACCCTACTCTCCATCTATCACACTTCCATGCATCCATAATGAATGGAGTCCTACAACCTACTGAGGCCAGTGCGGTGCATCTCCCTGAGGGTGTGGGTCATGCCCGCCTTGTAGCCCAGGAAGGCAGTGAGGTGGACCGGTTGGCTGGGGTCGTCTTTAGGCCAGGTACGCACCTTCCCCCTGTGCTTCTTACTGCGCCTGTGCGGCAGGAACCCCATGTGCCCGTGTCGGGGCGCATGGAATTTGCGATGAGACTTGAAAAGACAACAGAGTCAAGAGTCAGAAGCACAATTCTGTGTGTTCTGTGTCTAAATGTTTTTTTGATCCTTTTAGTAATTCCATAACACATATGACTACTATTTGACAGAGTTAACACACAACATTTACTACATATATACAGAATGAAGAACGTGAGACTTAAATATCAGTGTTCCACATCCCCTCAAAGGATTTGCAAATCATCCCTTTCTATCTCCACATAAAATAAGCCCAGATGAGAAACAAACTGGTGTAAATGACAAAGACAGAAACAGAAAACAGGAGCACTGACCATGTCCGAACACTGTCCAGCTGAAGAAAAGAAGGAAAGAAGAACCGGTCCTGGGTCATATATAAAGTATTACACAGCGCAAAGGCTTCTAATTTGGAGTTTGGCTCAGTCGAGGACTAGTATTCGCTTTCAAACAAAGCCATCTGTGCCAAGTTCTGACAGGAGAAGTTGAGAGGAGGGAAGAGGGTAAAGTTAGGGGTCTTAGGCCGAGGGGAGGCCCAGTGAACAGGAACCGTATAACCAAGAAAGGAGAGAAAGAAGGAAACCGTGCTTCAAGACCAAAACATGACCTTCTATTTTAGAGAGTCATAAATCTGATGTTATGCATTGATCCTATACCTTTTATATGTATATGAAATGTTTGATCTAGTTCTTTTCACTTTATTGAACTATAGTTTTCAACAAAGATTGCCATACTGGGAGTCCTGCTCAACTGGGACCATCATTGGGGGAAATAGTAATTTCTTTGTAACTTGTTAAGATGATTTGTTCTGTGCCTCCACCTGCTGCCTTTACTTGGACCAACAGCTCATTCTGTCATCCTTTAACCTCCGACCTGTGTCTTAGTAAACAAATACTAATTTATCTTATGTTAAAGTATTTTTATATTTGATGTTCGTCCAAAAATAATAATTTAAAAGAATACAAAGTACAAAAATACAAAGTATATTATGACTTTGACGCTGTACATTTGACCTCTAGCTCGTCGTTTCGATGTGTTTTACGCATGCGCCATCTCGAAAGGAGAGCTGTCGAGGTCGTGCTGTAGGATTTCGTTTTGTTAATGCAAAAATGCCTGCAGACCACGACAAGAGAGCGTATCCGGAGCCTCCAGAGAAAACTCCGGTTTTGGACAAGCAGACAGTGGTGCCAAAACCGGCAGCGATCATCGCCAGTCTCTTCTATTACTCTGTGGACGTGCCTGTGACCGCTTTTAGAGGTAACTGGAGCTAACGGGGCTAATGCTAACAGGACAACACAGCAACACCACTAGCATGAAAACATGTGCCTCTGTAGACAACCTGTTATTAGTTATACGGGTTATAAGTTTAACCAATTAAACAGGAGCTTCCAACTGACATTGCAGTCACTCCACATCATTTACATGCCCCCAGTTTCTGACAGAAGTCAACCTGGTTAGCTGCTAGCATGTTAGCTAGCGTCATTCATCAAAGCACAGTCTAATAAGATGTTGCCTATAGCTGGTTTAACTGCGGCCCTGGTCGTGTTTTCTTCTTCGTGTAGATGCTATTGACAGTATTCGGGCTAAAAACAGGCCTGTGTACTACCACCAGAAGTTCCGCCGTGTTCCTGACCTGACCGAGTGCCAGGAGGGAGACTACGTCTGCTACTACGAGGCAGAGATGCAGTGGAGGAGAGACTTGTGAGTCACTTTTGCACATGTATTAAAGTAAAACCCCTACTTTATAGTAATCAGTTAAAGTGAATTGGCAAATCCACCGCTGCTTTAAAACATTCACTGCGTCCAGAACTTTTTAGACCAGTGGTTGTGACTAATAGTCTTGTGGGTGAAGGGGAGAAAATCTGATTTTATTTTTTTTTTCTATAGGTATAGTTGGTATTACATGTTCAATACTTTTGTATACCTGCTGCTCAGTGTACAGAATATAGTCCATTAGCAAATAATTGTCTTTACTCATCAGCAAAGTGGATCAAGAGATTGTAAAAGTGGTCCAGGAGCGTATGAAGGCCTGTCACAAGAGGGAAGGAGCCAACAGTCGCCAGAACTGTGCCAAAGAATTGGAACAGTTCACTGAAGTTGCAAAGAACTATCAGTCACGCTGTAAGTACAATTTGAGGTAATAAATGTAGCTTTCTATTCTAATCAAATACTGATGTTGAGGCAACTGAATAGAAACCAAATTACAAGTCATTTTTATTTACTTGGCCACCTGACGTTTTTGCAGATGGAGACCTGGGAGCATATGCCAGTGGGAGAAAGTGTCTAATGAAGCAGAAAGAACGGATGATTGCAGCTCAGGCCAAGAATGTTTAAATATTGTAAAATAAAGCTATATGTAAAGTTTGTCTCCTTGTACATCTATACACAAGTCAAAAGGCACATTTGTAAATAATGTGCATCCTGCCACCAGCCATAATTAAGAAGTTTTGTACAATCAGCGTTTTACCCTGCAGTTTAGGTTTGTGTTCACAATCTCAGCATATTGTAAACATGTTAAGCTACAGAAGACAGAATTTTATCAGCCAAAAATAGTGTTTCAGAAAAGTGAGGAAGTACCACAGATACAAATCCAATTAACACAGAATTCTATGATTTAATAATTGATCCTTGGGAGGTAAATAATCTACAAGTGAGCTAATCAGCACAAGAGACATTTCATTGTTTTTCCAGAACGTTTATTCAACGACGTCTGTACAAAAAGGTTTAGGAGGCGGCTGCCTGAACGCCCTGTTGTGCCCTCTGCACAGACACTCTGGTGTGAGTCTTGGCCAAATGGTCCGTGAACTCCTACAACACAAAATAAAAAGATTAATTAGTAATACTGTAAGTGACAATACTTTAAATGACAGTCTGTTGGGTACTGACCTGGTAGGGAGACTTTGTGAACACAGTCTCCTTCCAGAGATCAGGGGTAAGGTAGCTGTAAGTCTTGGAGATGGCGTCAAAGGTGGCCTTAGCTAGGGAGGGAATAAAAAAACAACAATGAGAAGACCTGTATGATGAAGCTGAAACAAAAAAAAGTATAGTAGTCTTATTTTAAACTGTTGAGCACTGAAAGGGAACAGAAGAGACCACAAAAGGTCTCTCTGCCGTGCATTATGATACTCGTTACTTTTTCTCCTGAAAAAACAACAACTACACCAAGGTAACGGTGAAGCTGTGTAGAGCAAGGAGAGAAACCTGCATAATCTAAAACAAGGCCAACGACCAGCAGATTCTCACCAAAGTTGCCAAGCGTTGCTGTGCAGCCCTTGGCTGAAGTGTAGCAGTCGTCAATACCAGCCATCATTAGGAGCTTCTTGGGCACTGGGGCAGACACGATGCCAGTACCACGGGGAGCAGGAATGAGACGCACGAGCACGGAGCCACAGCGGCCGGTCACCTTGCAGGGTACAGTGTGGGGTTTGCCGATCTTGTTACCCCAATAACCTCTCCTTACGGGGACGATGGACAGCTTGGCGAGGATGATGGCTCCACGGATGGCTGTAGCCACCTCTTTGGAGCACTTCACACCCAGACCCACATGGCCGTTGTAGTCACCGATGGCAACAAAGGCCTTTCAACCAAAACAGAAGCATGGGTTAGACCCCGGCAGCGCCACAGATTAACGAGGCAAGACTACACAGTGCTGACAATCACCTTGAACCTGGTTCGCTGACCAGCCCTGGTCTGCTTCTGCACGGGCATGATCTTCAGCACCTCGTCCTTCAGACCAGAACCCAGGAAGAAGTCGATAATCTCAGACTCCTGCAAAATATCAAATAAGAGCATCACAATCTCTGCTTTTAAAATAAAGGAAAGTCAATGTAACATTCAAGCTTCACTTGAGCAGAGAAGTGACACAACAACAAAGTGGAACAGACATTAGGTTAGTTACATACAACACCTTCAAGCTTTTAGTAAAGATAATCATACATACATACAGAGCTTTAACTCCCATAATCACAAGCCATAGCACTGCATACACATTAACATTGCTACTCTCCTCATACTGCTTACCTTGATGGGCAGAGAGTACAAGTAAATCTCCTCCAGGGACTTGATCTTCATGTCCTTTACCAGACGGCCCAGCTTGGTGACGGGCACCCACTGCAGAGACAACGGATCTCAGTTAGCAATTACCTCGAGCATGCATTTTACGTACACATAATAACGAAACAGATGTTGAAAACCAAGTGTTTAAATGCTGAAACCTACTTCTTTGTCCTCAGACTTGCCGCCCCGGGCACCACGGCCCCTGCCACGGCCTCTGCCGCGTCCACGGCCCCGACCGCGGCCACCGGCGCCAAAACCTCCGCGAAAACCTCCTCTACCACCGGCGTCGTCCGCCATTTGCTAAAGAACAAGACCGACAAAAATTAACATTACCGGTGAAGCTCTAATCGCCCAGGGTACAGACACTTACACAGGAGCGTGGCCGCCATGTTAATAAGTGAACATCCTTTCAAAGTAGATAAATACCTCGAATTCGGCTTCACCGTATCAAATAATTCATACACCCTTTTAGAAAATATGTTTGTGTGTAGTGTTTTGGACAAACAATTATAAGTTTATGAAAACGATGAATGAGATAACGACGGATTTTAAAAGGGAAAAAAATTCTATACCCACTTACGTGATCGTTATAACAGGAAGAAGGCCTGCGAGAAGTTCCGCTGGTTTTTATGAGACGCGTTATCGCGATATTTCCTCTACGGAAAATCCACACTGCCTCCTATGGTCAAAATATGGTACTGACACAGATGGAGTCTGACACAGATGGAGTCTTTGTTGATACTTTTCTCAATGCCACACATCAACACACTACCATAAAATTTTTATTTGCACATATAGGATAGAGTATAAATACATATCACGTAATATTATATATAATTTTAATACATATTACACAATATAATAATTATATTATATCTATATATACATATATCTCACTATTTCATAGCTTGCTTTCCTTTAGTGACTACCTTTTGTTTTGCTATCAAACTATTTATAAATGAAAAGAAAGAATAGGTTTGATCACACTGTAAAGTAAAATACTTTATTTACAAAATATATTAAACTACAGCAGTAACTTCAGTAACAAATACACTCATTTCAATTGCATATCTACCTAATAATCCAAAAAACACACATAGTAAAAAAGGTAACACATACTCAGCCAAAGAGTAGCAAAACATGACTCATCCCTCAGTTGCTGCTGTTGTTGTTACCGTTTAAGCTGTTGCTGCTGCCCTCTCCGAGGTCCTCCTCCTCCACCTCATGCAGATCATCCATCACTTCTAAGCTCTCACAGATCAACCCTATCTGCCTTTTTATGTATGCCATGCTGCTCTGCATCCTCCTCATCTTCCTCTGCAGGGCCGCGGCGATGGCCCTATGGTTCCTCTGTCTGGCTTCGTACTCCTGCCTCAGCTGTTTGTAGCAGTTGTGTTGAGCCTGGGTGCGGTGGGAGAGTATTGTCCCACAGCCCATGTGGCACGGCTGGCGCCAGTGTTCACAGTTGCGTGCATGGGTGTCCAGATCCCTGCGGAGGAGCTGTGCTCGACAGCCTTGGTATGGACAGGGGATGAGCTCATACAGACAGCTCATACTGTGGCAGTACTGCTCTGAGAGGGAAAAGGTCTCAGCACAACCACGGATCTCATTCTTACACTGTAAGTGACCAGAAACATGACAATGTCAAGCTACAGCATGAAAAACATGGTTCACATAGTCTTCAAATGATAACATATGAATAACATAACTCCCAGTCAAGATAGTACAGTATCAATTGTGTGTTATTACTTTTTGTCTTGTTTATTACAATTATGGTTGATTGCTTTAAATACATTTCTGGTTTCCTACCTTGATTTTCATGCGTCCAATAGATTTGCTTAATTTAAACATGACAAAGATCAAGCTTGTGTTAACAGACTTTCTGCAGCAAGGACAGGTCTCCTGCCTGTAGGGGATAAAACCTGTTAGTTTCTCCTCCTTGTGTGGCAGATATCAGATCAGTAACAATCCATTGCAGTGCAATTTAACAATGTTCTTGTCCAGTGATACTAATAAATGTTGTTGTGTTGAGTACCTTTTGAGCCACTGTAAAATGCATTTCTTGCAAAAGATGTGGTGGCAGGCAGCTCTAACTGGACACCTGAGGACCCCTTGGCATATGGTGCAAATCAGATCATAATCTGGAGCATCCACAAACAGCTCCACATCATAGCCTCCACTCTGCATTGACAACTCTGGGTCTGCCTAGATGTACATGATATAATAGGTATTTTATTGAAATGAACTATTTTAGGATTGTCCAGAACATATTATAGGAAAAATACATTTACTAATCTAATACAAAACATCCATTCTACTACTAATAAATAAAACAGAAAAATATTTAAGTGTAAACAAGTGTTTTTTTTTCTACAGTTGCCTTTAACATATACGCACTGTATTCAGCAAGACAATAGAGTACAAAACAGAATGGTTCTGGAAAGTCACAGATCACATGATTAAAACCCGGCGCAAAAAGTTTTTCTGCGATACAAAACGTGTGTTTATATACTATAAAATTTATGTATGTAATATTTGGTATATTTCTTTAATAGAAGTATATTCAATTTAGATATAATCCAAAAACTATATATTCGTTTACGAGGTAAGCAAATTTGAGAGTTCGACCAAAGATATTTCTGAATATTGTCGCATTAATTTGTCATCAGTTGCAGTAGTATCACACAACCACTATACTAAACTACTGAACACAAGCAACAATTAAAGATGAGAAATAAATAAAAATAAAGAACATGATGTATACTTACCATGATAATCTCCTGTCATCACCGTGGTTCCATTCCGTGGGTTGGTTTACTCCCTATCGACTCTCACGTCGCACACAGTGAACACACACCCGCGTTATCAATGCAACACACATGAACATTCCTGACAAAACTCGAAGGAGGGTCTGTGTTTTTCTTTGTGTACATGTAAGCACTGACAAATGAAAAACGTGAACCATGTAAACGAAGATGAATGGTCATAACGAAGCGCGTCTTTTCCCTGCTGTTCTAGCATCAGCAACAAGGACTTTTAAACAAACTAATTCAATTTTTCTGTGAATTAGCGAGGATTTATTTCTGAAAAACTACTGAGATTATAACCTTAAAAAAATGTAATTAGTTAGAATTTCTCATATTTGTTAAATTAGGTCTTTGCGCGTCTTATTTTATTAATTAATAATAAAACAACAACAGACGCGTAATTATTGTGTACTGTGTCCGAAAGCCTTCTGACCAATCACGACTCAGTGCGCTTTGGTGACGTACAATGTCTGCGACCCGGCTAGCAGCATGCGGAATGTGTTGACTGTGGACAACGTGTGACGTGAAAAATAAGATACTTACTTTGCAGTAGCTATTAAATATTTATGCTTTGCCATATTTCGTGGCAAGATGGCGACTCCCAACCTGCAGTTCAAAACCAAGTAAGACTTTTGCCTCCTAACACGTCCAGCCTGTAAACGTAGCTCTTTGGCTAACACAAGCTAAGCTACAGTGTCACACAAGCTTGCGGGGTTTTACAGTCATGTCTATGTCTTTATCTACAGTTATGAAGTTTCCAGCAAGATAGAGCCGTTTTACAAAGGAGGGAAGGTGCAGGTGAGTTGTCTGGGTGCCTGCTTTGTGCTTCCACACAAACATGTGCATTACATTAATGTAATATTACACTCTCATAAAGCTGATGGATGAAAACAAGAACAGTAAATAGTGACGAAACAGGAGATTTAAATAGACACTATTCTCGACCGGTCCTCCACCAGTGTCCTGTTTGTTTTTCAGATAAGCAAAGATGAAAAGCACATCTTTTGTTGTTGTGGGTCTCGTGTCAGTGTTCTGGAGATCAGCACAGGAAAGGTCATCCACAGTATAGAACACGTGAGTCTAGAATTGTATGCTATAGTAATTCAGTTTTCTGTTATTTTAAATTTATTATAATAACACCCTTGCCCATTCTTGGTTGTAGGATGATCAAGAAGACATCACATCATTCGCTCTCAGCTGTGATGATGACGTAAGTATGCACATAAAAGGAAATTAGGAAGGCTTGAGATGTGATGTAAGATAACAGCATTTGTTCAGCATTTTCTAATGTCAGTATATAGGATATGCCCCGTATTCAATGTGTGTCTGTTTGCTGTATGACCACAGGTGCTGGTAACAGCCAGCAGGGCTTTAATGTTGAAGCAGTGGGACTGGAAGGAAGTGCGGTGCACTCGTTCCTGGAAGGCCATTCATACTGTGCCTGTTGCCAGTATGACCTTTGACTCCACCTCTACCCTCCTAGCCACAGGTTAATTAACACTGGATACATGATGTTTCTCTTGCTGTACACATAGATGATCTGCATGATATGCCAGCCAGACAGTTGATAGACTCTTTCCTCTTGTCGTTCTGCAGGTGGATGTGATGGGACCATTAAACTTTGGGATGTAGTGAAGCAGTACTGCACTCACAATTTGAAAGGGTCATCTGGGGTTGTACAGTAAGTTTGAATATGAGCAGGAATGAATTGGAATCAACACAGAAAACAGTTGTTGGCAGACTTGAATGCTTTATATGCTCTTTCAAGATGTGGATGATGTTTCAAAAATACTGATTTTCCAATTACTGCTACTTCCAGCTTGGTCGAGTTCCATCCAGATAGTGACAGGCTCCAGCTTTTCTCCTCATCTCTGGACTGTGGCATCCGGGTGTGGGACCTTCGCTCCAGTAGGTGTGTGTGTGTGTTGCAGAGCCACTACAGCCCTGTCACCTCCCTCAGCTTCAGCTCTGATGGTGACACCGTGATCAGGTACTTTACACTCAACCACGAAACATTTGCTCAAACATGTGCAATATGTAAGATTTTTAGGGCATCTAGTGTTTGTGTTTTGAGTCATTTGCTTCATGGTTGTAATTGTGAACTTGTCTGTATATGTAGTTCTGGCAGGGATAAGATCTGCACCGTCTGGGACCTAAAGACTCGTAAGGCCAAGAGGACAGTACCTGTGTATGAGGTACGATAAGGAATACAGAATGGATATTATGGACAGTTTTTACTCTTTATTCCTGAAGTAAATTTAAATTAATACACTGTAATGAAGTGATGTGTCTTTGTAATCTTCAAATGTGATACTATAAATACTGTAGACTTATAACTGTGTATTGTCCTTATAGGCTGTGGAGGGTGTTGTTCTACTGCCTGAAAATAAGGACTTCTCTCAGATTGGAGTGAAGAGCAAAGAGCTCCATTTTATTACAGCCGGCAGCAAAGGTCCAGCTCCTGCACTGTCATCAAGATCAATTTAATGTTTCAGTATGTTTTTTTTTTAGCTCATCCTTCCTCTCTTCCTTCCTGCAGGTATCCTGAGGGTGTGGGAAGCCAGCACAGCTCATTGTGTCTACACCCAGACCCTCACCTCCACCCTCCCTGCTTCTGAGGGGGATGACGAGGAAGACAACACTCTGCGCATCACTTACCTACTTCACTTGTCCACATCCTCCAGACTGGCTACAGTCACAGCCGAACACAACATTGTGCTCTACCAGCTACCGGAACTTACTACACAGCAACAGGTGAGTATGTTGTGAACTCATACTGTGTGCAGGATATATCTGTTTGTGCTTTTGCCTTCATTAGCAAACGAATGGACGTTTTCTTCCCTTTACTTTCTTGAAGTTTGTTGGTTACAATGACGAGGTGCTGGACGTGAAGTTTTTGGGAAAAGGCGATAGCCACATAGTGGTGGCCACCAACAGCTGCCAGCTGAAGGTGTTTGAGCTGCTCACAAACAGCTGCCAAATCCTCTACGGACACACAGGTAAGTTACCAGCAGATGGCGACACATTTACATGGTTCCATCCACATGTTAATGCTGGACACAATACCTATTCATTCACAAGAGGGCAGAAGGTTTCTGTGGTATTACCAATTGACTGTAGAGACATTTTATCACACTGACATAAATCAACAGTGAAAGAAAAGACGATAAAAAGCTGTAAAAAATCTAATAGCTGGAATAGTTTTTATTAACAAAAAGAGAAATGGGAATGTGCCGTTTTTAACATATAATCGTAGTTGCAGTGATCAGTGGAATGTGTTTCTTGTCTTAGTCAGTTTTCAACCATTATCTATTACTTGCTGTTTCCACAGATATTGTCCTTTCATTAGATGTGTTCAAGAAAGGTGCTCTATTTGCCAGCTGTGCAAAGGTGAGAATGTGCCGGAATGAAAACATTAAGCAACAGTAGTTCTGTATTGGCCACTGTTTAATCAGAGGCATTCTGAATTTCTGCAGAGAGTAACATTTGTATGGTGCACAATTGTTTTTAGGATAGGTCAGTGCGAGTTTGGCACATGGACAGTGACAGCAGGCAGGTGCGATGTGTGGCCCAGGGCTCCAGCCATACTAATGCTGTGGGCTCCATCACCTGCTCCAGGTAACTCCCCATTCACTTGTATGAACAAAAATATGTGTGTGTGAATATGTGTAGCAGTGGTGATCCTCTGTCTCTGTTTGTGTCCAGGTTAAAAGCATCTTATATAGTGTCTGGCAGTCAGGACTGCACAGTGAAGGTTTGGGATCTACCAGCAGATTTATTAACAGCAGGAGCTGATGTACATCAGATTACTGCCCGCATCACAGAGAAGGCGCACGACAAGGTATTCACAGTACAGTTCTGTACAACCTGGAAAAAGGCACAGGCAAATAAAGGGGCTAGATTATGCTTTTACATCCATTAAGTCTGATGAGCTAATGACTGTGTTTAACAAAGATTCTATATCATGAGTGGATACTGGCAGCTTATCTCATAATATAGCTAATCCATAATGTACCTGATACTTACATCACTGTTTTAAAATGATACAGTGGAAATTTGGGCCCCAAAAAAATTCCCAAATGCTCTCTTTACAACCTAAACCATTTAATTCCATTAGTAAATGAAAACAAAACCAGATTCCTGAGAATTACGAACTAAGGTCAATAACAAATGCTGTGGGTGTGTTTACACAAGTTTGGCTCTATTGAGGAGTCATATTTCCTCTGGAAATTCCAACAAATTAAAACGGCAAGCACAGCGTCACTCATACACATTGTGATTACATAAGAACTCTCTGATCAGTCAGCTCCACTTCCACCACGCCATGTAAAAACCTACTTGATTAATTATGTAATTAACAGAATGTTCTGTTCCCTACTTTATTGTGTCATATTTTTTAGGCTCAGTGAAAGCGTATTGACACACATTTTTTTCACTTTGTTCTTTACCTATTACAATGGAAAGAAAGGTACTGAGTTCATCTACACATAAAAAAGATAACTAGATCAAATATTTATATGTCACTGAGCACCAATCTCTTTTCACACTCTGTTTGTGTCTGTACGGTGATGAAATTTAAAAACTGGTCTAGTTGGGTAAAACCACACGTCAAAAGCTGGGACACACCTTCTCACTGACAGTTCTTTTTATTACACTGCCATTGCTTGTATCTAACTGGTGGTGATTGACACCTTGCATTGTATTTAAACTTGATATTTCTCTGATGAAGATACAATGAAGAATAGAACAAAAGTGTAGTAGCATGACAGTAGTGATGACTCAGTGTGTAGCTGTTCAATATAATGGTAACTGACTCTGATAGTAAATATTGAGAATGCCTTCACTTCCTTTCTTAGAATAGTGGACAGTTCCTAATAAATGTCATCACTGAGTAACCTGTTTGCTTCTATGTGTGACTCAATTCTTCCTCTAACCCCACCAGGCAGGTCCAACTCATGGTTTACTCTATTCTCATAGACTGACACACATTTCCTCATCTTCTCTCCAGGATGTAAACAGTGTTGCAATATCACCTAATGACAAGCTGCTGGCCTCAGGCTCCCAGGACCGCACAGCCAAGCTGTGGTCGCTGGCCGGGGAGGGGAACCTGGGCCTGGTCGGAGTGTTTCGAGGCCACCGTCGCGGTGTCTGGGCTGTGTGTTTCTCTCCTGTGGACCAGGTGCTGGCCACGTCTTCTGCGGATGGCACAGCAAAGCTGTGGAGCCTGCAGGACTTCAGCTGCCTCAAGGTGCACAACCGAGCCCGGGGAATGTGGGAACGTGTTACTGAATGTGAACAGTAATAGGCTGTACATCTCCAGCCAGTTTCGTTTCCTTGTCACTGACATGACAGAACAGTTTAACAATGCGCTAATTGCCTTAATGTCATTGTAAAATAAGGTAATCTCAGTCAAAGTTCCTAAATAATGTCAGCAACATCAGATCATATGTGAATACCTTTTATATTGTGTCAATTTAGACTTTCTCACTCGCCTTTGGTTGCAAAATAGACTTGATGTGATTGTAATTATTATTTTTATTCAGACATTTGAAGGACACGATGCATCAGTTTTGAAGCTAATCTTTGTGAGCAAAGGCACTCAGCTGCTCACCAGGTAAGCAACCCACCGACCTCCTGCAGATTAAGTGTCATAGTTCAATTAGCTGCAATTGAGCCTCTAAATACTTTGACCTCAGTGGCTCTGACGGTTTGGTGAAGCTATGGACCATAAAGACCAATGAGTGTGTAAAGACGCTAGACGCCCATCAAGAAAAAGTGTGGGGCCTCCACGCCAGCCGCAAAGACGATAGGATGGTGACGGGGTCAGCAGACTCTAACATCACAGTGTGGGTGGTAAGTGTAACTGGACCGACTGCTTGTCTGTTGAACTGAGGTTGCACATGCAGATAGAATGAGAACAAGTTCTTCAAAAAAATGACCGATTGACCCAAAGAACCGTAGATCAGTAGATTAATACAAAGCCTCCTTCTGTCTGTTTGTAGGATGTCACTGAAGCGGAGCTGGCAGAGAAGCAGGCCAAACAGGAGGATCAGATACTTAAGTGAGTTCAGGCCCATCTCCACTTGTTGATCAGTCGTGTTTATATATTATGTTTTTTTATATTCTATTCACTGTTTTTTGGTCACGTTAAACACAGAGGAGAGTTCTAGAAGTTCCTAAAATACATTCTAGGTATGTCTGTGTCTGTGTTAACGCGTGTGTTTGTTGTGTTTAAAGGAACCAGGAGTTGTCCAACCTGCTCCACGAGAAGAAGTATCTGAAGGCGCTGGGCCTCGCAATCTCGCTCGACCAGCCGCACACCGTGCTCACGGTTATCAAAGGTAATTATCCTGCAGACCTGTTCCATTCACTTGAACCTGATGTTAATCAGTCATACACGTGAAGCATTTTCAGTCTGCTGCATATTGCACACAATGCACCTCTTCACCTCACCAGTGCTTACTTTGACAAGCTGTCATCAGTCCGTGTTGTGTCGTGGTGACAGCAGCTTTCTAGTTTCCAAGTAGGCTTCACTGAGATTCCATCAATTTGAAGGCATAAACAACATTCAATGAGAGTGACGTGTCTAAAGCTGAATAGCGATGTACCTCAGGCGAACAATCGAAGGTGTTGATGTAAGACATCAAAGGTTATGCAACACATGGAGGAGAGAGTTAGTCAACGTTTAATGTGAAAAATGTATGTATGTTTATCTGGAGATTATCATAATTTGTGAATAAGTGATGTCAAGAATAATCTCACTTGAGCTTAAAACCTTTTTTTTTATTTTTGCGGCCCTTCATGTTTAATGTCTTGTTGTTCATAGCGATCCGTCAGGGGGAGGACAGCCGTGAGCTGTTGGAAAAGACCGTACTGAAGCTTCGACTGGATCAGAAAGGTAAGAAGTCGATACCAGATCCGGCTTGTCTCAATCATGCCTGTTATGTCTGTTTTTTCATACAAAAGACTATAAGAAACTTCAGTAAAATATTGCTTCTAAGTGTTTCTTCTTGTCCTCTTTTCCTCGGACGTCCTCTCATACACTCAGAGGCCCTCCTCCGCTACTGTGTGATATGGAACACCAACGCTAGAAACTGCCTTGATGCCCAGTCCGTCCTCCAGGTGCTCCTCACACACCTGCCTCCAGAGGAGCTGCTGCAGTATCAGGGTGCTCGAGCACACCTGGAGGGGCTCATCCCGTATACAGGTCAGCTCATAGTTAGCACATACGTGAAGCACACTGTTCAAAACCAATAGAGGAACATTTGGAACAACACAGGAGGAACATTGGTTGATATATATATATATATATATATATATATATATATGTATATATATATGTATGTAAATATTTACTCTCCCACAGAGAGACACATGCAGAGGATTGGACATTTACTTCGGGCGTCCATGTTCCTCAACTTCATGTGGCAGAAGATGAGAGTGGCCGGAGCTCCATCCAGGTGAGTCTCTGCCTTGTCCTGCTCCTTCCCACTGGATATGATGTCATGGGCATCGACATCAAGCCGCATGATCTTAGACCTGTGTAAACAGAATAAATTCCCTGTAGCTACTTTATTACAATTCCAAATTGGATCTGTTGTTTCCTGTCTAGCATGGACCAGGATGAAGAAATGGACACGAGTCCTTTCGCACACAACCAGCCGTTTTTTGTGATTGACAAGAAGGGAATGAGCAAGGAGAGTCGAGATGACGATAATGACAGCGACGGCGAGCAGGACGAGGATCCAAACTGCTCCGTTGAACAAGAAGAGGACGATGACGACAAGGTCAGCGCCACCAAGAAAGCCGCAACAACTGAGGTCAGCGCAGAGAACGGAGCGAGCACCAAAACAAATGGCAGCCAACACTCGGGAAGCGAGGAGAGTTCGGAGGACGAAGACGAGGAAGAGGTTGAGATGGAACCGATGAAAACGGTGAAACGTCTTCAGGCTTCGTCCGCTGCTCAGCATCAGACTGTAGCCATCTGACAGCGAACCAGGAACAAAAAGGTTCTCTGATTTGGGATTTGGGACCTGATTGTACAGCAGTCCAGAAGAAGAGTGGTTGATAATAAAATGCATATGCAGAGTAGACATTTAAGCAGCTTTATTTTCTAACCTGACTGCAGCTCAGCAGTGCACTGATCTGCTGTGTTCCGTATATGTTTATGTCATGGCCTCAAATGTTTATAAAATAAAGCTTGAATGAATTTTATTTTGTGCTTCAGTGTTTTAAAGGAGCATGTTTCTAATATGGTCCAGTTGTCTTAAAATGAAATGAAGCGCTTTGAAGATTTAAAGAATAACCAGTGGAAACACAGCAAACGTTCCTGTGGGCTGACCCAGAGTTTAACCCTTTGGTTTCCTCCTGCCCTGATAATACCAGAGCAACAGCTTGCGTTTGTCTTGGCAACTGATCATGAGGCAGGACCACTGGCTGCAGGCACAAACATTCCTCACTAACATGCCGTAACTTTATCATCGTTTGAGTCATTTTAATCATTTAAAGAAATCTTCTAAAAAAGCAGACATCGAGAGAGAAGTGTGATTTTTATTAGACTATATTGGTCAGCTTCAACTTTCAGAGGAAGCTGAGATTACAAATCTTGAAAACCAACATTCATCTGCACACAAAAATGCATATGAGGCACAACACAAGGTTTCCAGTATGGAAAATAAATATATATATATATATATATGTATATACTATAAGGTATTAAAAAGCTGTAAATAAGTCTTCAAAGATTATGGAAACATATATTTGAGGTAACACATATGATTCTCTCCAGCATTTGCACTTGGTAGAACTCCACCACACTCAGGTTGTGATTAGCGGCCGAGTATCTCCGTCTGGGTCGGCGACCGAGTCCCGCTGGCTGTTTTGCTGCGAGTGAGGGACGAGCAGCGGGTGAGGATCTCCTGAGCGCGTGGCCTGGGCGGCACCTTGGGTGATTTGGGCGCCTTGTAGAGGCTGGGATCAGAGACGCTGGGCACTAACTTACTCTCTGGAAGGCTGCTGGGGCTGAGCTGGCCGGCGGCCGAGGGCGGCGGCGTGCGGCTCAGCCGCTCATCGTTGGCGCCGAGGCTCATGCTGAGGCACAAGCTCTCCAGGGACATGTCCAGCTCCTCCCTGAAGCTGAAGTCGCTGCCGTCGCTGCCGTCGCTGCCCTCACTGTCTATTGACAGGGTCCTCCCACAATCATCCTGTCCGTCCATCTCCACCCTGATAACGGGTGGGGGAGCGGGCCGGGCCGGGCCGGGCGCGGCCGCGGGCCTGGAGGCCTTGACGGGCGCAGGGGCTTGTTGGGTAAAGATGGTGAGGGAGTTGGACCTCTGCTTGCTGAGCGGACGGCGCGGGCCGGGGGAGGGAGAGCGGGCGGGGGGAGGCAGCTGCAGGCTCCCCTGTGAGCTGCTGCGCTGTTGCCGCCCCGGGGGTGGGAGCTCCAGCCTGGAGGGGGCACGCTGGTCCTGCAGCTGCGTCGCTATGAGGATGTGGGGGTAGTTGTAGGTCTGCAGGTACATGGCGGGGACGTAACCGGCTTTACCACTGTAGCTGTTGGAAAGACATGAGACGAGAGAATGAAATGCCTTCCTGCCTCTCACGACAATAAGGATTGCTCCTGCTGACTAAAAGCCTGATCCCTTCATCCTTTACCCTGTGTAGAATGTGTATAATCATGCGTTTTATCATTCTAGCAGGAGACATACCTGACGAGCCACCAGCCGTTGTCAGATTTCTCCAGAACCTGCACGACTGCACCGACGGGTACATTTATCTCGTCATCGTTGGTGGCCTTGTAGCTCTTGGTTGCAGTGTACCGCATCCCTGATGGAGGAGGACGGGCTTTAGACGGGCCTTAGACGGAGTCGCGTGCCAGGCCACATTTTGGCCTTTACCTCTCTCGAAGCTGGCGCTGCTGGCGTCGTCTTGGTCCTCGTCCTGGTCCTCGTCTACGTTCTCCAGGTAGGGAGCGGGGAACCAGGCCATGCGTTTGTCCTCCTTCTCCACCAGCCACCACCCTGACCCAGCGCGCGCACACACACACACACACACACACACACACACACACACACACTAAATCAGTCCGACTGCATACTTGGACCAAAACGACGCCCGGCGCTCGGTGAATCACTCACCTGATTTGTCTTTAATGAGCACGTCCACCTTTTCGTCCACCGCCACCTTGAAGGGCTTGTTCCTGGTGTCTTTGGTCTCATACGGAGCCACGCACCTGTACGTCTCCGTGACGAACGGCTGGGTCACGTTGCCGCTGTTCCCGTGTCCTGCCCCGGTGCCGTTCTCGTCGTCCGTCGGCATGATGAGGATGCTGAGGACACACTGCTGATTAGTCTGGAGCCACATGGAGCTGGTTCCTATACACTAACTTTAAATATTAGTTTTATCATATTATCTGACTGTTATTAAAAAAAGCCAGCTGTTGTTAATAAGAGGCTGTTCTGTTTATTATTATTATTACGCATCAAAGGTCTTTAAATGAATGTTAAACATACCCGTTCTTGGAGAATTCGGGCTCCAGGTCCTGGTCTTTGGGATGGAAAAACTGAATGAGTTCCGTAGACTGACAGACCCGCGGGTCACAGCTTAGAAGCTCGTTGCAATACTTTTGCAGGAACTTCAAGCACTGGAGCGACTTGGTGGGGTTCTTCCCCTGGTCTGCCTGCCACGCGTGCTTCTCTAAATGAAACAATGCACGCAGTCTGAACACCCAACAGCCTCGAACTGCGTTTTGTGATAATACGCCGTTGCTGAAACGGAGCCACGCTTACCTTGGAATCTGGGAATGATTCTGTCTGATTTTCTCAGTTTGTTTGTCGGTGGGAACATTTTCGTCATTCGTTTCTGCAACAGCAAGTGGGAGCGTGCAGTTATACACCGGTCCTTAAAAACAGCACACTGCTGCTGTTGCTGTACTCACGTGCAGTTTCTTGAACTCTCCAAAAGTTCTGTAGACAATGATGTCGCTGTGGTCGGTCCACAGCGCAGAGGTCATGAACAGCTGGAAGAGGAAGAGGCGGATTTTATGAACACGGTTGAACAGCGCGGGTTTGGGCTCCGAGGCGGAAAAGACCTGGGCTTACTTTGCTCTTCTCCTTGTGCAGCACCCCGATGAGACGCACGCTGATGGGAAACCGCTGCTGCTCCATGATGAACCCGCACACTGATCAAGGCCTAGCTGTCAGCTGTACGACGAGCCACTCTGCCTCACCTGCTTCACACTGGACCAGTGAAGCGCTGCAGGTAAATATGCTCCCTGCTGAGGCGTGGCCGCATTCCAACTCATGGAAACTCTCAGCCACCTTAGAAAGCTATTTTTCCAACGCCTGAATATTTTGCTTAATTGTTGCCCTATGAATAGCTTTGTAATTTACATTGAGATACATGTGGAAAGACTGTGATTGTCTAACACCTATTTTTGACAAAAGGTAATTTCTTTGATTCAGATTCCATCAATCATCCAGGAACACATGCAACAACGACACTACTAGATATTATACAAAAGGCACAATGGCAACATCCAGTGAAACAGTAAAACATCCAGAAAATGTGAAAATTTTATGCTTGGTACATTCTGAACAAACAATTGTTCATATTTT
The DNA here is from genome assembly GCF_900634795.4 of Betta splendens. NCBI lineage: Eukaryota > Metazoa > Chordata > Actinopteri > Anabantiformes > Osphronemidae > Betta > Betta splendens. The sequence goes on along the minus strand of NC_040888.2, from coordinate 4,456,619 downwards.
TATGTGGAAAAAGAGGAAGTTAAAGGTTGTTAGACTGAATGTATGTGAACCAAATTAAAATTATTATCCCCCAAGTGGTTTTGTGTATGTGTTTCTAGTTATAATCACAAATATATATATTTAGAATAGACCTTTATAGGCTGTCGCATGTCTGCATTTGAAAAGCCAGATACCTGTAACAGTCGCTGCCCAAAAAAACTCCCTGGATCTGATTTTCCGTTTCATTACTGTAAAAAATACTTCCTTCTCTGGAGCTTTGTTGATCTGCACGTACACTGAACCTGAGTCACTTCTGTATCGTGTCTGTTTGTCCGTGCCGTTACCAGGTAAAACCTACTCAAACAGCAGCCCGTTGCTAGTCTCACATCTACCCCAACAACGCATTTATTAAGTCTCTGCAATGTAGAAGGGAGCAAATGTAGAACTACATTAGTCAAGGAAGTTAAGCCACTCATTATAAGCACTTTTTAAGAAATATATCTATAAAATATGTTTTAAAGTATGAGACAATACAATAATTAGAAATTACAACTAAACTAAAAGCATAAAACAAATACTTCATTGACAAACAAGATAAATATTTGTTGCTAACTTTACATCCAGTTGTACATTTGAAGCATCACACAGTTTTTAATGCCCAGACAAACACACTGCTACACGTTAGAAGGATGGAAACCAGCCTGAGTTCTTGGCTCATGGTCCTCTGCTGACATCTAGTGCTGCATTGACTTGCATCAGCACAATTTGCTCAACTTGTTATTAAATGTCAAAAACAAATCAAACAAATCAAACAACACCACGTGTATAATTAATTTCTCTTTATTTTACCTCACCCAGTTTATTCATCCAGCTTCTGTACAAATACGGTTTCACATCGCAGCTCAATAGAAAAGGTCTAAGCATTTCTCTCATGTTGTGCATTGCGTTGCCTTCATTATGCAATTTGAAAAGAGCTAACCATTTTTAAAAGACAGCCATATACTTGTCTTAAAATTATAGTGCAATCAGCATTTCAACCAATAAAATCCTACACAAAACAAGAGGCAGGTGGAATATATGATGCACCTTCCATGAGAGCGCTCACATTCACACTTTTGCTTTTATTTTCCTCCAACACAGAAGCACACTTTCATGATTTCTTTCAAATAAAAATATTAACAATTACTTTTCTTTCATTAAAAATTGGCATTCATAAACATCTGAATGTGTAAGGCAGCAGATATGTCAAAAAGCATCAGTGTTTCCTACTTAACTACATGAGACACACAAGGTGCTTTTGCTAATGTCTAACAGTAACACTGCAGGTGAGCACGGTTCTGCATGTTGTTATGGCCGATTTGAGTTTTTATTGGTAGGAAATAACCCAATACAGCCATATTCATTAATAATGGCACAAAATAAAACTGAAGTAAACAAACATTTTACCTGCAGGCTGTGTGAACACTGACATTTGTATGATTACATTACAAATGTATTTTTTCCTGCCACTCAAATGCCATACACTGTGTAAGCATTAGTCTTTTAGTCTTCCCCGTATTAAGAGCCCAATTTTTGACAAGCCTATGTTCCAGCTAATCGTAAGTAGAAATAAGCGGTCACAGATCTAAGCATAAATACTGTAATTAACTCAACCTTCTTATTATTTCATAATTTTAATTTGGCATTAACAAAAAGGTCATTAATAGAAGCGATTTCTATTTTAAATAAAATAAATAAATAAAACATCATATGAAAATATAAAATAAATTATGTGTGGGGAAGGCCCATTTGTTTGCTGGCTTTTGCTTGCATAGACTTGATTAGCCGTAAACCTATTTACAGATATTACTTTATAGCTGTTGAGATAAGTTTAAAAGGACAGTTGGGAAAGCAACAGCCTTTAATTGACTGATAATTTAATGACCCTGATGAGGTCAACGTCACTGTAAACTCCGGTTCAGTTCATCCCTGACCAACAAGCCACATCATCTCTTGGCTTCCACGTGTCTTCCACAGACCTTGCATAAAAAGCAGATAACTGCTCATCTTTGCTCCTTGAACAACCTTTTAGCGAGAGCTTGACCATCACAGTACACTTCTCCAAAGTGAAATTGCAAAAGATACTCTATCTTTAAAAAAAAAAAAAAAATCATCTCCATTGCTTTTTGGAACTTAATTAAAAGGCAATTATGTTTAAGTTTCCACGTTTATACAGGAACCTATTTTGTTGTTCTACATGGAAAAAGCTCCTATGATGGTGCAAATAATAAGATGCACAAGACTAAAATAAACACATGCCAAAAAAAGAGAAAAAAAATCAAATCCAAATTAAAAACAAGATCTGAGGCAAGCTTCAGTTCCACACCAAACACACAAGAATTTTCCATCCACGACTAATCTTGCTTTCAACTCTTCCTTGAGACCACCAGAAGAGTGACCGACTGCGCTTATTATCCACTGGGAGGAAAGCAGGTCACCCCCCCTTCATTTTTGGCATCTCGGTTGTTCCTGTCACAAACGACCACAGGACAGTATGAACTGTTCTTTACTTCACACAACACTCCTCTGTGTTTGCGTCATCGAAATTCATAAATAGGCATACTGTGCTCTGGAACATGGTTTAGGGTTAGAGACTGGTACCTGCAGATTAGGAAGAGGGAGAAAGAGTGACATCAGCTTATATTTAAACTATGATACAGAGAGTTTGTTTTGTAATGTATGGGAGGCCATAGGCAGCAGATGTAGTTACCATTCAGAGCTCCTATGATAATAGTATCCCTCGATTGTGGCTGTGGACTTCTGAAAACAGATGTAATAGAAGCCTGCAAAAGAGGCGCCACTGATGTCTTTGATAGTGTGGTCTGGAACAAGAAACTGCTCCTGAGTGTGCAGAGAATAAGCAAAGGTTAGGATTTAAAAGCAAAGTGGCTGAGAGAAAGTGGATCACAGTGAGATGATGTACTAACCTTCCACCTCATGAAGATGTAATCGCTGTTGTCTAGTGCTTCATAGTCAAAGTCATCAGAGTTGAAGTTTTTGGCATATTTGTAAAAAGGCTGAAATTTCCCCTGGTGAGAGTTCATTAAATACAGGTAAGGGAACGAGAACTAGAGAAATGGTACTTTGTACTGTACTTTTTAGTCTTTTCTAGTGCAGCAATCCAATATGTAAATATAAATATACATACCCAGTGCTTTCTGTCCACATCCTCATCTGCATCCCACTTTCTTGTTAAAAAAGGTCTTTTCCGGCTGATTATTTCGCCAGCAAAGAAAGTTGTCAGAGTGGGATACTCCTGTCACACAGAGAAAAAGTATGAAGTTGTTTGCCTGTTCCAACATGATCTAGTCTTCAAACGATATTATACGTTTACAGATTACAGATACAGCTATGATAAAGCACTTGTTTCCTTGGTGATTTCCTCATGGACACACAGTTAAAATATGAAGAGACATAACCTAGATATTTTGCTACTCTCATACTGCCGAAACTTACTTTAGGATCCCGCTGACGTCTTACATTCCATGTATTGCATAAGGTAACGAGGACACAGCTGACATTATACTGCAGACCTGGCTAAATAAGGTCAAACCTAAAGGAACTGCATTTCGCTGCCTTTAATTTTCATGCAGAGGTCAGGCATTGTCAAACTAGTGAAGCCAGTGTCTGTGTGGTTAAGCTTAAACAGGTAAAACTGTTTGGGCTTGACAGAACAAAGGTCAGTGTTTCAAGGCATACCTCAGTCAGGCCTTTAATCTTCAGGTATCCACACAAATAGGAGTCCTCCACAGTCACATGCTGCCAAAACAAACAGACATAGGGACTATTATCATTAGTTGATCACTGAATAATCCAGCGAATTGTGCAGACACATCTTCAGCCATCACTGGGAGCAATCAAGTTGTGTATGAGTATGAGTATGAATAACTTGAGTTCACCAGCACCAGTCACTCGATAGGATGCCTTTTCTCAGCTCAGTACATCATTAATCCTGATTTGTTTTCAGAAGCCCATTAGGCGAGTTAACAACAACAACAGAAGATCGTTGAAATCACAGAGAGAGGAGCTGGTGGAACAGATCAACGTCAGTTAATGTACAGTTGACCAAAATATTAATATCGTTTATTGCGTTTACCCATGAACACTGTGTACTGCTGAACTGTTGACGGTAACAATTGTTGATTAAACCTGATATCAATTCAGTATGTGGGGACGCAGTCACCTGGATGGATTAAACTTGAGACGTGAGTTTGACAGCTAAATAAAGCTAACGCTAACAGGAGCTAACGTAGCTTAGCAGTCAGATGTAGCGTTGCGCTCAATGAGCTACGTGTTTGCATAAAAACGGCATAATGTCATTTTAAACGGGATCAGCCCACGTTTACAGTTGTGAGATACCTGCAAAACCACCTCTACGTCGTACGCGTTGCCTTTACTCTTCTGGTATCCCCGAAACTGTGAGCCGCTGTACAGCAGCGACGTGGCCACTCCCGGCTGGTAGGTGTTGATCGGGACCGGAGGAACAAGAGAGGCCGAGGATGTGCAGGCCGAGCCGGTGGTACTGCAGCACTCGGCTCGGACAGGCATGATGAGCGCTGAGGTGTCACCGTCAGCAACCGTCATGAAATACGCGAGGGGTCACACCGCAGCTGGGGAGAGAAGAAGAGCTGACACGGGAGGGTCTGACGGCTGCTCGACGTCCCGACGGCTCACGCGTCCCTCAATTCTGCCGAGTGTCCATGGACGAGCCGCTGAAAAGCGACACTGCGACGTTTCATTCGAGGTTCCAGCTTCCCTAAATGTCATTGGCTGGAAACTGGCGCTCGCTCTGAGGACGAATCTCATTGGTGAATGCAGTGAAATGTATTCTGGGAGAAGTAGTTATAACTGACTTACTGTACACTGTAATTTGAGCGTCAAATATTTTTATTAAATTTTTATTTATCTTTTGAAGATTTGAAGTTTTGTTTTCTGCAGTTGCAACATGGCAATTTCCTCATTGAGGGACAAATAAAGGTTTTCTGTTCTATTCTATTTTATTCTATGCTATAAATGATGCAGTGGACTGGCCGTTTCAAACGTTTATTTTATATACACTTAATTCACATACTGCATGTTATTGTTTCAGTTCTACATTCACTGATTGTTTAGCATGCGTATTTAAGTAATAGAGAACTATTTTCAGCAACGGGAACATCAAGGGATGCACCAACAGATAGGACGGACTTCACAGATTACAACAACATGGTCTGAAAAAAATGAGAATGACAATAAGACAGAATGAATACACAGCTAATATTGGAACAATGTTTTGGAAAAAAACATAATAATCATTAAAATATCAAAACAAGTGAAATGTAAATGGGAAATGCCTTACTGTTAAAATTACAGCAGCTCCGTGAGCTGGTCCTTTACATGGGTAACATATCTATAGATATCTGACATGCGCATACGATTTTTCTTCAGTTCTTCGTCTTCAATCTGTCAAAAAGCAAAACAAAACTGAGATATGGTTGTAAAGATCGTTATCTCCATAAAAAAACATGTAATTTCAGTTGTCATACTCTTTTAATAAGAGCTGCTTTCCAGGCATTAAGACGTGTTAGCAACACGGTTTCCCGGTCGTTGATCTTCAGCAGGTGGTTGTCGTGGGCCGTGGCCAGTGCATCCATCACAGTGTCTCTGTCTGTAAATAACTAGGCAGAGAACAGTGTGAAATGCTGAGAGCAGTAACACTGAAAATGAGCACTGTCAGCTTATCTGACCCCCTGTCAACAGCTTCAACACTGGATTATATTATTTAATAAAATACATTTGATGTAATGCTGTAACATGTCTGCACAGTCACGTTCAGTTTACTTTAGGCTCTTATTTGTATATTTAATTTAAGCTCTTACCATTTTAACATCACCTGACGCGTCTTCCTCCAGTTTGTCCCTGGCTACTTTTTCCAGAGTTGCGGTAGCAATCCTTCGCACATTCTGAAAGTAATTATCCTCCAGGTCTCGACACTGAGCAAATGTATGACTGTGTCAAAGAGGTCAATCGCACAAAATCGAATTGAAAAAAAGGAAGAATGGAGCCTGTGATGGACTGGTAACCTTGACCCCACACGGCCGTTACAATAAAGCAGTTCAGGGAAAGAAGCGCAAAGAAGAACTTAAAAGATGAAGACTGTCCACATGAGACAAGTTGGAAATATTAATATTACTTAATAACTATGAATGAATTAATAAATAAAATCAGATAGTAATAGAATAAGTAGTTCAATTGAAAACATGCATCACTAAATATTACTCAAATTACTTAATCTATGAGAAAAGATATATTCCTTGTACTGTTTCAGTGAAGTTGCCAACCATGTTTGAGAGGTTTTCATCCAACATTTTGATGGTATCCTGAAATTAATAGACAGCATCATTATAAGTAAACAGTGAAACTATAGTTTCAATCCTCTATATTACAATGCATGTTTACCTCCACCTGGCTGACCAGCTGAAATTCTAGAGACATGAGGCTTTTACTGAGTTGGTCGAGTTCATCATCGCACTGGTTACACTCGTTTATTTTCTCTGGTTCTGACAACTGCTGCAGGTTTATTATTCTCTAAAAACACATACAAATATATTGAAGCTAATAAGTAATAGGAATTATAAAAGAGGGAATTCATTTTGCACAGATTAACCTTGTGCTTGTGTGCGAGCTTACCGCTTTGTGCTGCTGCTCAAAATTTGCCAGAACGTGTGACGCCTTCTGTTGGTAGTTTGTCACAGTCCTGTCCCGAACACTTAGTAAGGAATTGACTTCTGTCTCTCTTTGCTTATGCTCAGCCAGGCCTGTTTCAAATAGCTGCATACACAGCTCCACCATTTGGCTTTCAAACGTAAATGGAGGGTCAAGGAATTTAAGCAATAATTTCCACATATTACATATAATCACATCAATTTACCACATCAATGACCACGCAGGATATGTTTGAAGCTGTTGTGCCACTTCAGGCATAGAGTGCAATGTCTCTGCTTCTGGATCATCTTTTAACATGTTCTTAAACAGATGCGACCCGTTGAGGAACTCCACAAAGGCATCCTGTAGGAAAGAACTGAGTTTAAACACAGCATGAGCAGAAGGTTGTAACTGTAAGAACTCACCGGCAACAGCTGCATCACCCAAGAAGCACTTACATATACTTATATATTACCTTGTGTAACTGAAGTTCAGCTTTTCTGCTTTGTTCAGCATTAGCGGCTTGTTGTTCATCCAGCTCTTTGCTTCTCAGTTCCTCAAGGACATATTTGTATTTGACAGATGCTTCATTTTTCTGCACAATGACATAATTTATTCATAAAGTTAGGCAACGTGGTAAATTAGGAACATCTAGTCTGTTAATGACTACAGTAGATTACAACCTTCAAGTTAAAACTCAACACTGTTCATACTTACGGCCTGTTCAGTTATTTTCCTGTAGTCAATGCACGTCAGATTTGGAAAGTAAGCAGCAATGAACAGTTTGTAATCATCCTCCGTGGAGAAAGGATTTCCAGATATCGTGAGAGTGAAAAGGTTCTTAAACCTCCTGAGATAGAGCACCTTTGACACAGATCAGATTTGCATTAGAGCATGTAAACACTGTAATGTTAAAGTCAGCATGCTGAATACAATATGTGAACAATTTGTGAATGAAAATGATGTTACATTGTCCAGTTGTCTGATGAGGTTGTTTGCGATGATGAAATGAGTCAGTCTCTCAAGTTTGTCCATGTTTTCAATGACACAGATTCTGTTGTTGGCCAAATTCAGCACCTCGAGCTTCTCGAGAGACTCCAGACCCTGAATTCTCCCAATTCTGTTGAATGACAAATCTAAAACACATGTCCTAAATGACTACTGGTAGGTACATGGATAATATTTTTCAGTGTTTACTACATGTTTTCTAATTATTGCATGTGTTGCACAAGATTAAGCAGAACATTAATACAGATCCTTGTCTTACTGAGCCATGTCAGATTAGTAAGATAGTCCAGCCCCTCAATCCTCTCTATGAGGTTGTTGTTCAAATCAAGCTTGGTCAAGGATGTGAAGTCAGATAAGTGATCAATCATTAAAATGTCTGTGAAAAAGAAAATACCTTAACATGTCTAAATATGTCACAATCTATAAGCTGTTGACCTGCATCATGCTTGTTCTCACCTTTGTATTCTATCCTTAGTTTAAGAACTTGATTAAATTCAATTCCCTCTTTTTTGGTAACACTTGTGACCCGATCTTCAAGCGCTTGGGCTTCCACCGCTATCCTCAGAGTCTCCTCATTCATCACTATGGGCTCAGCTCCTGTGGGGTCCCTGTTTATGATGCTGGTAACTGGAGAGATGCTTGACGCCACTGCACCCGCTAATCATAGAGGAAAAGTAACATTGAATTGTGTTTCGTTATTTAAGATCTTGTTTATTCGCTCAAAGAAAAGACTTGGTGATCGTTTGGTTAAAATAACATTAGCCAGGTGATGCCTTGAATGGAAAAATAAGCTAAAATCAATCAAAATAAAAAGTGGTCAATCATTAGAATGACTACATTATTACATTCTTGTTAAATTACATCCAGATGGCATCCAGGCGAGATCTATCGTTGTCCTCACCTTTGTTAGTCAGAGGCTCATTTAGGTCGATTCGTTCAGTCATAGCCTCAGTCTTATTTACAGGATCTGCTTCTGTATAAGCTTTCACTGTCTCCTCGTCCATCATATGTATCTGTGAACCAAGCTAAAGTTTTACCAACATACCAGTCACAAGCGTAACACTAACAGATTTGGATGATTTGATCGCTTACTTCGGCCCACTAGCTAGTTTTAGCACCTCGTTTATACCTTTAACCGCTGTTGTTTAGGTTCCGTTACCTAGCAACTGGTTGACTTTAAGCTGCGTTCAAAGACGATCAAAATGTTGCGTTTAGTTTTTAACTTAATATATCTTATTTGCTCATTTATATATGTTGGAACTGATACACTCATAAAATCATAAATAAAATGCTTTTTAAGTGTGAAGAAAATTACATTTTGTGAACAGCGGTTTTTCTTTTGATATTTTTTTAGCGTTTTGAATGCGTCAAGTTCTCTGTTATGTATAAACCGATTCGATGTTTCTTATGGTTAATCTTCGAACGAAGGCATATTTGTATGTTTATGTGCATTTAAATACGATTGTTGTGCGTTGTATTTGTTGAACGTAGCTTCAGTCATTAAATATGATTGACATCAATTTCAGCCAATCGTTTGAAACGTTTGCTCTTTTCTTCAATTGGATTTCTCTGTGGGCGGGGCCTAGTGGCGCCGCCTCCGGGCCTCAGCTTCGCTCGTTCCCGAGCGGATTGTTTGTTGTCAAAATGGAGTTCCTGCTTGGCAATCCGTTCAGCACTCCGGTGGGCCAGTGCATAGGTAACGTAGCTTTGGAATTATCCTTTAGTTATGTGTTTTTTCCTCCACCACTTGAGTGAATTTCCGCGTGGCCAAACACTTGGCGTTTTTTACCAGGATTTACGCTGCGTGAAGGCTGCGCCCGTGGAAAAGGCGAGCTAGCAAGCAGCCAACGTCGTCTGCTCGGAACGAGCTTTTAGCTAATGTTCTGACTAACAACTTACTCTGCTGTATTCACGGGGCATTGCGCCAAATCACTGTGCATTTGGGGACAGTGACGTTTTCACGTTAATGTGGCGAAAGAGGATGACGCGGGTGGAGTGAGGTGACGAGATTTGTCCACTATTCCTGGAGCTCCTGAACAAAAGTTGACCTCAGGGCTTGGTTCGTCTAACGTGGCTCGGTTTTGTGCTCTGTGCTGCGGTGTTTATACGGTTTGCACAAGATCGAACGCTGTCAGAGGTTGGTTCTCACCAATGTCGTGATATGTCTGTGTCATTAAACAATGCATAAATTATCCTACACTGGTTTCACACTAATAGCATTTGCACTTTCTATTTGTAAAATGTTGTTATGTTTAAGCCTCTGTCACAGAATCATTTGCTGATCATATTGTTCTAATATTCACAGTTGACCAATGGACTCTCTTTAAATAAAACCAGTGTGTACAGACGTCAAATGTTGTCAGGTTTGTGTGAAATGACAAATCGGTGCGTTGATCAGACTCACCGATGCTAAAGCAAAGAAGCTCTTTGTATGAAGGTTTATTCTCTATTGTCAATCAAAGTGTGTCATCTCTTGCATTTTATTCCCAGGTCTTGCACTGGGCTGTTTGCAGCGCGTCTCATTTGACAACAAGGACTGTATCTGCTGCTTTGATCGTGTGGCTGCACTGTGCTGCACCGTCAGCTGTCTGTCTGATTATTGCAGTGGTACCTCACACCACAGCAGTAGGGCTGTGGAAGGATCACCTTACCTGCCACAATGACAGAGGAGCCGATAGTAGACAGAACGGCTGATGAGAGAGGCATGGGGCATTAGTGGCTGTGTCCCATACTATCTCTAACCAACATGTAACACAGAATCTTTAGTGATTGTATGTAAGTAGGCCTGTACATCGCATGTTCACAATTTCACAATTCCATGTGTCATGTTAGCTAACTGTCTGTGACACAGAGCCCTGCACATTTCAGCCACTTGGATATTCAGCTGACTGTCTTTTCGTGGGTACTCCTACATCGAGAGACACTGTAGATGTTTGTGACGCTGGCAGCAGTACGTGGCACAGCCTGCCACTGTTAAAGCCATGTGATTGACTGGCTAAACTGGAGTGGTCTCAATTCCCAACACTGTGTGGATTGACACAACACCACAAAAGAATGCACTTGACAAGGATTTAAACTTCATTTGCAAAGCTGTGCTTGTTGCTGCTGTAGCTCATTTCAACCACATTTGTCTTACCCTTGTCTCTCTTTACTACCCAAGCTCTACCCTGACAACCCACTTGTGCTTAGAGTGGATGGTTCAGTGGCAGAAGTTGGTAAATTCTTTCAAACTTCTTTTTTTAAAACCTGCACAACCTAACAATGACCCACATAGCTGCTTGGTGCTTACGTCAAACCTCTCTTTGTCGTCGTCTTTCTAGATAAGCACGTTTATAGATGCCACTTGCTGTTTGTCCCTAAGATGACACCCGTCTCTGGTGGCTGCCTGCTCTCGGATAAGTTGATTAGCGAGGATGAGCTACAGCATGAATAAGTTGTGGATTTCAGGCCTTCCCAAATGAAAATGCAACACAGTCCAGTGAGAGGCTCTTGGCTTGGGCATGACAGCTTGCACGGGGCCTCTGGGCTTCAGAGAGACAAGCGCTTCCTGTCCAAGCTCACGCAGAGTTTAATGAGGATCTACTGAGTGTCAGTCACTGGAAATTATTCACAGTTTGCTTCAGTAGAAAATCATTTCTTTCTGTGAATGGCAGCGTTCACATGATGGATGGATTCAGAGGACTGTTGGAGGGCTTAGAGTGAGGAGCACATTGGTGATTATAAGGTCAGTTCATCACTGTGGCTCCTCATGGTCATAAACACATGAGGCAGTTCCAACCCCGAAATGTAACACAGCATTTGAATTTATAATTTCAATTAGGTTTGTATCAGCAATATATGTAGGGACACTAGAAAGACACCGGGCACTGAAGTCTGTCACTCTTTGCTGACTTGCTTATGCAACAGCTTTACTCTTGATGTTATGTAAAGCATTGGTAGCTTTAATTAGTGAGCGAGGACCAAGCCTGTGCTGAGCCTGTGGGTTGTGAATGATTGCTCAGGTATCACAGCTAAAAGTTACTGTCACAGAGTTGTGTTGAGAGTATTCCCAAACTTCTATACAGTAGTTTGTGTTTCCACTGATTAATGGCAGTGACATGTTTCCTGCAGCACCTGATTTAACCTGACATCGTGTCTGATTGTGAACAGTTTGTGTCTGTGCAGAAAGCCAGAGTGTCTCTCGCATCACAGAACCGGTATTAGAGACTAATAAAAGCTGTTGAGGTCCTAACACGTGGCTTGTTATCTTTGTATGGAAACGCTGCAGCGGAGCCTCGAATAAAATCAAACGTAATGATGTTTTTATTGAAGCGCTTGTGTTTCGTGTTTTCTAGAGAGAGCCACAGATGGAGGCCTACAGAATGAAGACTGGTCCCTCAACATGGAAATCTGTGACATCATAAATGAGACAGAAGAGGGGTGAGTTGGTACAGACGTACATAGAATAAACAAATGTTTAGGCCAAATAGGGTTCATTGTTCTCCATTGTTTAACATACTGACTGAGTGTCTCAAGGAAATGAATCCACTGACTGCTGAGCTTCGCCAGCAGAACCAAACAACAGGAAACCTTTTGTTTCTTTAGGTATCACTGACTGAGTCACTGTGTGAATTGATGAAATTCATATATCGGCTTCCTATAATAAAAATGTCCAGCCAACAGTTTGTTTGTTAGAATAGTGTCAGTTCTTACCAACGGGTCATCTCAGATTATTGCGTTCTGTTTTATTATGGTTATATTTAGCCCTCTGGTATCCTAAAGGAAGTTTATTGCTGACAAGTAACAGCATCCGATAGACAGACAGTCCCCTTCCTGTTCCACTCATCCTGTGGGCGGAGCGTGTTTTTTAACAGGAAAAGTCAACAAACATAGTGGCTGTTTATCATTTTTATTCAGCCTTATCAAATTTATAGCGAAGATTAATTTTGAAATACTTGAACTTGTAAAATGGCTGCTTTCCCTCAGCTCTTTTTCTTTTCTTTTCCTTTTAGTTTCCACATTCTTACGTCCTACACACATTCATTGTATTGGCATGAGCCGTGGGTCCCCTCTGTCGGACTCAAAGACATCACCACAGTCACACAGAATGAGAGAGTGAGGGCGTTTCACTGAACACAAGTTAGAAAATGTCTGTTGAACTCATTCAGGGGTGTTTGCAACTGCATTTGGTAATATGTGCTTTAAAGTGATGAATTATTAAAATTGTGTAGAAAACACAAAGTAGGATAAATAATATAGAGGCATAAAGTATTTATGCTCTGTATTTCTACCTGTTTCAGTTCTTTCACTTACACAGTAAATGTACTGAGGCTCATGGAAAAGTTCATAAAAGCCTATTACAGCCCGCCTGCACTGAGGAGATGGGCAGTTTGAGGCGGACAGCCAGCCTGAACTCTTCATGCATGGGCAGCTTTCATCTTGCCTTGGGAGAAACACAGTAGTCACGCAGAAAGAAGAGACAGAAGCAGATGGTGTGACAGTCTCTGTCTTGGTCAAAGAGTTGCACTGACTAGCATCTGGTTTTGTAGCACAGAATGACATTTAGTCCAATGAAGCCATGAAGATGTTACGCCTGGTCTCAGCTGAGGTGACTTATGCAGCTGTTCCTCCTTTTTCTGATTCCCTCCAGGCCAAAAGATGCGATGCGGGCGCTGAAGAAGAGACTCAGCGGCAATAAGAACTACAGAGAAGTGATGCTGGGGCTAACTGTGAGAAGTTCCCTTTTTTTTAATTGGAATTTATTTGTAATGTAAAAATTTTCATGAGGCATTAATTCAGCCAAACGTTCAGAAGTGTGGGTGGTGAATAGTCAGTTTATTTAGTTTTTTAGTGTTCGCCTTCTGTGTGCTGTCACCTGCCTGAGACCTTTAGTTAACACCTGAGCGCAAAGCCTCCCTTTCTCTGCCACGCTTCACCCAGACTTACCTCCTCTGCAGATCTTTTCATGCGTCAGCCTCCGGTGTCCATTTAATCCTTTCAATCTCCGCAGGTGTTGGAGACATGCGTGAAGAACTGTGGCCACAGGTTTCATGTGCACGTGGCCAACAGAGATTTCATAGATGGAGTACTGGTCAAAATTATCTCTCCAAAGTCCAATCCTCCAACCATTGTACAAGACAAAGTACTGTCCCTCATACAGGTACGTGACCTGTTTACCTATATGTTTATTTTGTGTCCTCAAATCCTGAAAGTTTGTGACCCACTGCAGTTTCTGCTGTTTATCTGACTTATCAGAATTCTAGAATGTGCTCACATTTAAAAATAGTGAGGAATGATAGCTATAGATACTGCATGGCTTCTAAGGTGCAGTCAGCTGTGTATCTGGTATCACTTGCGCCAGTGAAAGCCAGCTGGGCACCGCATGCTCTACTTCCCAGGTGTTGAACAAAACACTGCAGCCTCCTGTGCTACAGTATATGGTTACCAGGAGTCAGCACAGTCAACAGGTGGTCTTCTCCACATGTCTTCCAACTTGTTAATATTTAGTTGTGTTCAAGGATATTCCAGGCACTTTCTCTTTTTTTTAGATGTATAAAAAAATCCTTCTCTGCGCCAACACTGTAGCTTTGATGTGTTTGTTCTGGCAGGCCTGGGCTGACGCCTTCAGGAGTAGCCCTGATCTAACCGGGGTGGTCCACATTTATGAGGAGCTGAAGAGGAAGGGCATTGAGTTCCCAATGGCAGACCTAGATGCATTGTCTCCAATCCACACACCGCAAAGGGTTAGGCAGACAATACTTCCTTTGACAGTATACATGTGTGTTTGTGCAGTAATTTTGCAAAAGGCTGTTCTTCTTTTATTCAGGGTACACCAGAAGTGGACCCAGCCATGAGCAAGTACCTGGCCCCCTCCTCGCCTGCTGCAGGCGCTCCTAAGCCTGCCGTGACCCCTGCCCCGTGCTCTGCCACGCAGGTCTCCCACATCCCCGGCCCCATCACTGCAACCCCTGAACAGGTGAGGCACATCGGCAGCACTTCCTTGTCAAGTAAATAGGTTTTATTTGCTGTATTTATGCAGAATATAGTAAAAAGCGTGATTTAAAGATGATTTTGATTTTTCTTGTTTTAAGAAGTACACTCACTGATTACCCACTTCACCAAGATAATCATCTTCAATCCCTAGATGTTTTTAAATGCGTGGTCTGTCCTTTTAGATCGCCCGGCTGCGCAGTGAACTGGATGTAGTGAGAGGAAACATCAAAGTCATGTCAGAGATGCTAACAGAGATGGTCCCTGGCCAAGAGGACGCTTCTGACCTTGAGTTACTGCAGGTTAGTTTAATTCACTAAGGACCAAGGCAGTGCTGCTTTATGTGAAAGAGAGTAAGTGGTGGCGCCATTTTATTCCTGTTAAATCATCAGTTCAGTTCTCACTTAATGTGACAAATTAATATTTCACTGCAAAGACACAAACAAAAATGTATATACAGAGACTGTAACAGTATATGTTGTTATTATTTAAAAGATAATGTCTCCATTTTATTATTGAAAAGCTGTAACTCGCTGCAGCCACTAGGGGGGAGTAGAGCATTTACATTTTATCTGGGCCTTAACTTACTTTCGCTTGACCTTTCACAAGCTCATTTCACACATGTCGGACATCAAACGAGTAAGCTGCTTGTGCGACCGGCAGCCCCTGAGAGGACAAGCACCGACATCACACGGACCTGCTTTAGCGAACCTGCTTTCCCATATGTACTTCTGACTATGTTTATGGGATGAGGTCCTGACCTGTGCCAAGTTATTAATTCACACGCGCAGGACTCGAAGGGTTCATGTTCATTTATCTGTGTGCATGAGAACAGGCGGCTTAAGGCCAGATCCAGATCTGATCTAACGGACAGAACCTGCCTTTTGGTTTTCCAGGCTTTAGCAACAAATCTGTTTTCCGTGTCGTAATTCATCTATATTTCCATCACATTGCTCATCAATCTGTCTAGGAGCTGAACGGGACGTGCAGGGCTATGCAGCAGAGAGTGGTTGAGCTGATTTCATGCGTTTCTAACGAGGAAGTCACCGAGGAGCTGCTACATGTCAATGATGACCTCAACAACATTTTCCTCCGATATGAGAGGTACGATCAATCAAACAGTCAATCCGACTGCTTGTTTATTTTAGCAACGACAAGCATCATCGACAAACATCTGAAGGTTTACCTTTTGTAGAGGTGGTGTGACTTACATGTTCCAAGACATGAGATGTGCAAGACTTGTACCAACCAAACCATGATCCCAAAAGTAGATTAAAGTTCTATGTGTTGTTAAATGAAAACATTGTCTTTTGTTAAATTTATTTTAATTGAGAAAACCAACTCAGCACAGATTTGGCATGTACTGTACTCAACATTGTCACTGAGTCCAAACATCCCATAGTGAATGATCGCCTTTGAAGCGCTGTGAATAACATTCCTTTTAAAACGTTCTCTGGCTTCAACTGCTAAAATGTCTCTTTCATGAGGTTTCTGAAGATAAAACGCGTGTTACCATTTGAACCTCGCAAAGCTTCTGGTAAAACATTCAAAGGTTTTTCTGTTTCGCTCCCAGGTATGAGAGGTACAGGTCGGGTAGAGCTGCACAGAACAACGGGGTGAGTACCGCCAACAAAGCCCTGCTTCAAAACACAGACAGCAAAATAACCCAAATTCTCTGCTTTGGATTTTTTTAATTTAGCTTTTGGCATGTTTTTAAAAAAAACTCCCACAGTTTACATCTACACTTCCTGTAGTAAACTGTCTAACAGTAACAGTATTTAAATAAATAGTATTTTATCTTTGTGAAACTGAACACAAACAGTGCCCGTATCTGTGATTTGCCTGGGGCGTCTTCTATCACATCCCAGTTAGCTGGTGGTGCTTGCGTGCTGTTGATCTGTCTGTGTGCTCTGTGTGTTTGTATTGTGGCTAGCTGACGGAGGCAAGTATGACCATTACCAGAGCCATGAATGTCTAGTGGAAATAATTCCTAGATGCATGTGCCTGCGTTAGTGTTATTGGTGCTATCTTTTCCTCCCTCTAACTCTCCTACTTTCTCACCCTCTCAAAGTCTCCAGTTCACTTCTGACCCGCAGTGTTGTCTCAATTTGTGCAAATAGTCGACCCAGTAGAATTCTAATCTCTGTATACAAAGAGCAAACATGTCCTCACCTAAGTCACATGGATCTTATGCTATTTTTTGACTCACCTTTTTTTGCGTGTTTTGTCAGATGTTGTCCGAGGCCACCGAGGACAACCTGATAGACCTTGGTCCAGGCTCACCTTCTGTGGTTACGCCAAGGATCACGTCCAGCCCTCCACCCTGCTCCACTGCTGGAGCCACTGCTGGAGCCACCGCTGGAGCCGCTGCTCCCCCAGCTCCCAACCCCACTGCCGCCTCACTGTCCACTGCACTAGCTAGCCTTGGTAACGTCTGGATGATGTTATATCTATGCTTTATCATAAAACCATGTATGAAAGCCACAGCTGATGCATGTCTCGCTTTCCAATTGTCACTGTCATGCAACATCCCATTCAATTGGAGAAGCAGTTGAAATAGTTCATCATCTGCTTTTTAGCTGGTTATAATGTCGTAGAGGTAAACCCAAAGAGGAAGGTCGTTTTCTGTACAGATTCTTTACTTTTTTCTCATTCTGCCACCATCTCACTCCAGATGTAGGTTCAGACAGTGTGAGCGGCACGCTGTCCTCTCTATCAGGCCGTGACCAGGATGACTTTGACATGTTTGCGCAGACCAGGAGCAGCTCTCTGGCTGAACAACGTAAAAAGTAGGCGAAGGCCCATATCTTGTCTAGGTTTATTCATTTAATTAACTTATAATAGCTAAGCAGATAGGAAGAAAGGTTATTTTAGGCTTGTCATATATATCAGGCAGTGATACCGTGTTTACTTTTCTGCATGGTTTGTGTTTTCCTGCAGTGTAAAGTATGAGGACCCACAGGCTCTGGGTGGTCTGGCGTCAGCTTTGGATGTAAGACAGCAGAATGCAGGAGGGGTGAGTGCACTGTGCACATGTACTTTAATACAGATTTGACACAGTGATTACAGTCTGTCTGGTCTGTCCTCAGACGCTGGTTTTGTCATGTTTTGAAATAGTTGTGTAACTTTTGTGTGGCGTGAAACCAAACAGAATGGTGCAATCTTTTATAAGTCTAAGTAGATATAAGAAATCTTCCTGACTGTGGTGGCTGTTTAGGTAATAAACACGCAGCATTAGCCTCCGGCAGTTCTGTTTTTGTTCTTCACACTCAGTTTCCACTGGAAACCATTATTCTTTGCTAGTCTCTCTGTCCGAGCATCTGCTGTAATACCTGTGCATGGTTATGGCAAAGTACACAGACATGATTGCACACACACCTTTTAGTTACCTTCACTGCTTCAGCCACAGTACTTTTATTTGAGGGAGGTCAAAGTCTTTGTACCTTTTTTCTTTTACTCATTTTCATCTTTATAGAGTGAATCTTCTGTTCATTTTCTTTCTTCTTTTTATTTTTACGCTTTTTAAATGAAAATCGTCTCTTGCATATTTGACTTCTCCTCTGTCTTCTCTTTCTGCGCTGTATGCTTTGCTGTGGTGGGGGCCTGCTGCCTTTCTTCTTTTGTGTAAGGTGTTGTTCTGTTGTTGATTCAGCTGAGGGTTAAAGGGGATGATAACCCAGCAGATCAGGAGCTGCCCATAGACAGCTGGCTTATTACCCAAGGAATGGTGAGGACTCCATCCTCAGTGTGTCCTCCTTTTACTCCTCCCTCATGACCACCATCACCCTTTCTGTCAGCTCCTCTGGCTTCTTCCATAATCCTCATAAGATGCGCTTTACTTTGAGACTCATCTCGCTGCTTTGACATCTCACGGCTCAAAGTTAGCCCGATATCATCTGTTTTTACCCACCTCCACGCCAAGTAGATGTGTCGTACTCTAGTGTTGGGCAATATGACGATACCCTGCTGTGCAAAAACAAGTTTATGACCAATTACAGTATTTAGCAGGATCAAGTATCTTGATTTGTAATTTATTTAATACATATAATATTTAGCCATATTGCTCGTCTCTAGAGCCCATATCGAAATCCGAAAACATTTGACCCCTCACTGATAGTTTTCACCTTTGCTTTCCTCTAAATGGAATAATAAGCATCATCTCCAGAAGCCTCCATCAGCTCAGCTAACAGCGGAGGAGTACATATACTTCTGCTACACAGCAACAAACATGCTAGAGTACTGGCAACATATCCTGTAAACACACATAAATGTGTGCATTGTGGTTTGCTTTGTAGTGGTGAGTATTAGTCAGCTGTCCTTTAACGGTGGATCTTTAGTGAATACACTAATTTTTCTTAATGACAACCTTCCATGTCTCAATCTAACCATACTTAAATTAACCATCTAGTTAGATGTGTAACCTTTAACAATTAACTTGATAATTTGACTATGAATGCTTTTAAAGGATCATATCTAGAAGATAGGATTAATATACATGATCCACGCCTACTGGCTAAAGAAACTCACTGCAATCCATGAGCGCCTGGCAGCACAAATGAACCAGCTGCTAAGGGATGGGACTCACCCTGAATGGCTAACCAAAGGGCGAACGATCCTGATAATGAAGGATCCCTCAAAGGGTACTGTCCCATCCAACTACCGGCCAATAACCTGTCTCTCCACAACATGGAAGCTCATGTCAGGCATCATCGCCGCTAAGATAAGTGGGCACATGGGTCAATACATGAGCGATGCACAGAAGGGCATTGGTAAGGATACCAGAGGAGCCAAACACCAACTCCTGGTAGACAGAACAGTTGCCCAAGACTGCAGAGCGCGACACACCAACCTGTGCACAGCCTGGATCGACTACAAGAAAGCCTATGACTCAATGCCACACACATGGATCACTGAATGCTTGGAGCTGTACAACATCAACAGAACTCTAAGGGCCTTCATTGCAAACTTGATGAGGTTGTGGAAAACCACACTTGAAGCCAATGGGAAGCCACTTGCCCAAGTATCCATCAAATGTGGCATATACCAAGGAGATGCACTGTCCCCACTGCTGTTCTGCATAGGTCTGAACCCCCTCAGCCAAATAATAAACAAGACTGGCTATGGATACAGACTCCGGAACGGGGCCACCATAAGTCACCTCCTCTACATGGACGACATCAAGCTGTACGCTAAGAATGAGCGAGACATCGACTCGCTGATCCACACCACAAGGATCTACAGCTCAGACATCGGGATGTCATTCGGGCTCGAGAAATGTGGGAGGATGGTGACAAAGAGAGGCAAGGTAATCCACACAGAAGGGGTCTCACTTCCAGAAGGAACAATAGCAGACATTGAGGACAACTACAAGTACCTTGGAATACCACAGGCAAACGGCAACCTTGAACAGGCAACAAGGAATGCGGCAACAGCCAAATACCTCCAACGAGTAAGGCAAGTCCTAAGAAGCCAGCTCAATGGCAAGAACAAATCCCAGGCAATAAACAACTATGCCCTGCCAGTGATCAGATACCCTGCAGGAATAATAAGGTGGCCAAAGGAAGAGATACAGACCACAGATGTTAAGACACGAAAGCTCCTCACCATGCATGGAGGGTTCCACCCCAAATCCAGCACCCTGAGACTATACGCTAGCCGCAAGGAAGGAGGCCGAGGACTAGTGAGCGTGAGAGCCACTATCCGGGATGAAACATCCAAGATCCATAAGTACATCAAGGATAAGGCCCCGACAGATGACGTGCTGAGTGAATGTCTCAGGCAGTGGAGCACAGAGGATGAGATGCTGGAAGAAGGACCATCATGGGAGGACAAGCCCTTACACGGGATGTACCACCGAAACATAACTGAAGTGGCTGATCTCAACAAATCCTACCAATGGCTTGAAAGGGCCGGGCTAAAGGACAGCACAGAGGCACTCATCCTGGCTGCACAGGAGCAGGCCCTGAGCACCAGAGCCATAGAGGCCCAGATCTACCACACCAGACAAGACCCAAGGTGTAGACTGTGCAAAGAGGCCCCAGAGACGATCCAGCACATAACTGCAGGGTGTAAGATGCTGGCAGGCAAAGCATACATGGAACGCCAAAACCAAGTGGCTGGCATAGTATACAGGAACATCTGCGCGGAGTATGGACTGGAAACCCCAAGGTCAAAGTGGGAAACACCTCCCAAGGTGGTAGAGAACGAGCGAGCCAAGATCCTGTGGGACTTCCAGATCCAGACTGACAGAATGGTAATGGCGAACCAACCAGACATTGTGGTGGTGGATAAAGAGCAGAGGAAAGCCGTAGTGGTGGATGTGGCAATACCAAGCGATGGCAACATCAGGAAAAAGGAACATGAGAAACTAGAGAAATACCAAGGGCTCAGGGAAGAACTGGAGAAGGCTTGGAAGGTGAAGGCCACAGTGGTGCCTGTGGTGATCGGAGCACTAGGGGCTGTGACCCCCAAACTGGAGGAGTGGCTACGACAGATCCCTGGAAAAACATCCGAAATCTCAGTCCAAATAAGTGCAGTCCTAGGAACAGCAAGGATACTGCGCAGAACCCTCAAGCTCCCTGGCCTCTGGTAGAGGACCCGAGCTTGGAAAGTGGATGAGACCACCCGCGGAGGGTGAGAATAGAGTGTGTATATATATACACATACATACACATACATACACACACACACACTTGCCTCGCGGTCCTGCTTTACTTCACTTTTGCCCAACACCTACTGTACGTGAACACAAGTGTCACCATCCACTCTGACATGACTTCCAGCATCACAGTCACTGCTTGCCGTGTGTGTGTGTGTGTGTGTGTGTGTGTGTGTGTGTGTGAGCACATACTGCTCCATATGCAGTATGTGTATGCCATGGGATTGCCCTGCCTCTCGACGGCCCCTGTGCTTTCGGCTTTTCCCATCCAATCAATGCCTTAATCACATTCAAGCGATTGGCTAATTAACTAATGATGTGGAATAATTAACGCTGCTGTGTGATATTAGTCGGCAGCTGTTAAACCGTGCCAGTGCTACGGAGCTAATCTGAACAATACACTACCTGGGAACTCCTGTTTTCATAAAAGACAGCTGAGCAGCAGGTTGTTGCACTTGATAAAACTGTAAGAGCACAGAGTCGAGGGAAGTTAAGTGTCGGCAGATGACTTTCTTTTTGTTTTTATCTTCTCTTCTGAGCCCTTAGTGATTCATATTCTTATTTATGTGTGTGTGTGTGTGTGTGTGTGTGTGTGTGTGTGTGTGTGTGTTATCATTTTTGTTTTTGTTGTTGGGCTTGGGTGTTTTTCTGTTGTGTGGCTTTGGCGCTACCCCTTGGTTTGTCCATGGCTTTGCTCCATAGATCCCCGTATCGCAGTCCTCTGTCATGGATGACATAGAGGAGTGGCTCTGTGCTGACGTGGTGAGACTTCTTTACCTTGATTTATCTCTTTTCTTCTTGTTTCTTTGTTTCTTCTTTCTCTTTTACCCTATTTTTTTTGCTTTTCTTGGCACATTTCATCCACCTCACCCATCTCATCTGATACATTCACTTCAGTTTTCTTTAACTTCACTTGTTTGCTTTTTTATTTCATTTTATTTGCTAGTTACTGACAGAAAACAGTTTACGCTGACGCTTGACTTATAAATGCTAATAAAGCTGGTGATGTTAGTAGTTAAAATGGTTAATATGATCCCACATAACATGCATGTGGAAATTGTGGAGTTGGGCTCAAGAAGGCTCCTTGTTGTGTTCACCTGTAAATAATGTGTGAAGGATGCACCATTGACAGACCTTCATGAATGCTTGGTATGATATGTCTCAACTTACAGTCCCGTCTTTCCTATTAGCTTCACTGTGTTCTTCTACACCGGCGTTTATTTCTGTATTACAGGGAAGTTATTGGGTGACTTGTTTTCTTTTAACAGAAAGGAGATGGAGCTGAGGAAGGGGTGACCAGTGAAGGTACTGCCTCTGATCAGTTCATTTAAATATATTTTTTTCCCTTCTCAATAATAACAATAATGATAATTCTCAGCTATACTTTTAGACAAATAGATATTTCTGTCCCTTTCAGAGTTTGACAAATTCCTTGAGGAGCGAGCCAAGGCAGCAGACACCCCTCCATCCCCCCCAGGAGCTGACCCTGCCCTCCCAGCTCGTGCCACTAGCAGCAACCACAAGAAAGCTGAACGGGCGGAAGATTCACTCTTTGCCTTGTAGACTGTTTTCAGAAAAGCTTAATGTCTCTATTGGGCATCTAAAGGTCTCTGCCCCAAACCATTACCAGAATGGTTACATCACTGACTGGTAGTGGTGTAGTAAGTGATCTCCGCCTCCTTGTCGCTCTCATGCCACAGTGTTGCTCTAGCATACAGAGGTCCAACATGTTTACTGTGCACTGCTGTGTTGCATTTTTACTATATGGATGTATTAATCTGTTAGTGTTGGATGTACTACCTGTAGACCTGAATCTCATTTGTACCGCTCCACCAAAGGAAGACAACCTGAACTGTCTGACATGATCTTAAAATGTGGTATATTACTGCATGATTGATGGAGACGTTCACTGCGGATCTGTACTTTGTTAGTATGGAAGCATAACATTAGGACTACATTGTGGTATTTTACTGCACCGACCTAATTGCTAATTTAAGCATTTGTTGTTTTAATGGCTTGTTATATATTATGTAACTAGCTCTGTGGTTATGGTCGAGCTCTGCATTTATTTTTAGCTACAAATATTTCCAGAAGAGTCCTGGTAATGCTTTTAATGTGCTGCTTTTAGCGATGTAAAGAAACGGCTCATGCCAACTAGAGTATGATTATAACAGCTAAATCATAGCTAATCTATGTGTATGCTAGCATTCCTTTAAAAGAAAGGGAATAAAAAAACTAACACACCTATAAAGCACCAGTTAAGATTCTCAGTTATGTTTTAAATGGCTAATCGAGCGGCAGGTGGCATGAAAAATGTCCACTGGTCTTTTCAACTCCTGAGAAGCTAAAACAAATTGCAAAAGGTTTATTTTGCAATTGGGTTTTCAATTGCAGCCACATTCAACAATTCCAAAGACTATTAAGGCTTTAAAGACCAACTGTAACTTGATTTTATGTGTAATTAAAGTACACGTTTCTAAATGTTAAGGGATGATGAACGTTCTCCTGCTACAACTAATGTCTGTGCACTTTGAAGCAAGTATTTTGTCCTTTTTGTTTACAAGATTGTTAATATTTTTCTAGGGATGGGATGGGAAC
This sequence comes from Betta splendens, assembly GCF_900634795.4. Classification (NCBI taxonomy): domain Eukaryota; kingdom Metazoa; phylum Chordata; class Actinopteri; order Anabantiformes; family Osphronemidae; genus Betta; species Betta splendens. Next base: position 4,432,684 of record NC_040888.2, on the reverse strand, counting down.
TGGTGTTTAGAATAACTTCATTATGCACATAACTTTTCTAGCAAGTGTAAGTGCTGATCATGTTGACGCAGAAGTAGATGGACGGTTGAACTTATAACTGCAAAGTTTTTGATGGCATTAGAAACATGCAAGTCAAATCATGGTGTTTCAGTTATTGAATGACTTCATGGCACCATAATTGACAAACTATACAGCAAAGCAAAGGCGCTGTTGTCACTCAAAATGTGCTTATACCTCAAAATACAGGACTTTGTTTTTGTACTTGGCTAAAAATGTATTGGCTTATAATTTTCCTTAAGAAAGAGGTTCATGTGTTATTTGATCCCCTCATTGTATTTTATAGTTCACATAAAAAGAAAACATGTTTGTGTTTAGTTTTCTTGATAGTTTTGTGGTTCAGGCTGAAGCATGCATCAGACCAACATTATTGTACTTCATCTTTGTTTTATGTAGTCAAAGCAATATTTTGATTCCACTTTTGATTAATTTGTTCTTGTTGGACCTGCTGCCCAGCAGCTGTTACTGACTGACTGTAGTTTGTCCTGGGTGTACTTAAGATCACACTTTGAGGCAAAACACAATCCTGCCTTCATTCCATCTCTTTTTGCTGATGCGTTGGTTTGTTTTAACTTACACAGCAATTAAAGCTTGTTTTCCATTCAATTTAAGAACCTTGTCAATCAGATACAGTCCATTTAAAAAAGTTGTGAAGACCTAAATATTGCCCATATTGTCAGACTATATTCATTGTGTAATACTTGTTGAGACATATGCAATGCTCATGTTGATAATCTGTTTGTGTACGTAATCATAATAATTATTTAAATGTATTTTAGTTGATGAGCTTTAACTTGTTTTTAATGCCTCGTGGCTATAAAGGGTTAATATGGTTGCCAGGTAATTGATTAATTAATTACAAGATGCCGGCTGAATGGAGATGACTAATTGGGAACTTAATTTCCTGTGATTGTGTGTTGCCTATCTCTGAATCTGTAACAGAGTATTGTGTTACTTGCTTTTATGAAGCTTAGGTCCTGTTTGCAATGGTTACTGAATGTCTTTTAATACTGACAAGGCAGAAACCTCTGAACCTGAAAGGTTTGTTTCCTGCTGGTGGATGTCTTATGTCTGTTCGGCTGTGCATTGCGCTGCCATTACTAATGGTCAGATTTTTGACCTAACGCACATGTAACTGGCCAATAAAACACTAGCAACGTGTGACCTCTACCTCACAACTGTCTGTGATTACTTTCCAGTTGGGCTTCACTGCATGTGACGATCTCCTGACTCCTCATCACTCATGCACTGATGCAACCCAGCCTCAATCTTACTCTAAACATACCACGGCGTGAGCCCATCGGCCCCTCCCGTACGGAGGTTCATGGACACTTGTCCAGTTCTGCTCCAACAACTTAGCCCATGCAAAGTGTAAACAAACTATGCTCACACACACTTCCATCATTTTCATTTTTGCAACTTTAGTTTTCCTTATTTTTTTATTCTATTAGGCATCACTGGTAAATATCCTGAATTGAAGTTAAGTAAATTAAGACGTTTACCTTTTTACGTACACGCCCATGGCCACACCAAGTTTCCCAGCAGGTTTTAGTGCTTGCAACAACTTTGCAGTGTTACTGTGGGTCACTGGCCTATTTCCCTACTATGACTCTGTAAAGCTTTATTGTGTGTTCATGAGACACCACTATCATTCTTTATTTATCTAAAACAGGATTGAAAATGTTTTGTGCTACGCACGTCTCACTACTGTTAACTGTTACTGTTAAACACTAATACTGTTAGTATTACTGTTTGTTCAAAAGTGCTGTTAACAATAGGAAAAGGTTTGGGAAATTTCTGTAAGTAAATTGGGTGCAAGACAAGAGTTATACTTTATTTGTATTACGCTGGACAGGGTTAAAATCCCTTCTTCATAATCTTTTCGACCTCCTATAATCTTTCGGTTTATATTCCACGATTTGAGGAGAGAAACACATGATGTAATCACTGGACTCCAAATGTGACGTCAGATCACCCCACTCGGTATCTGGGCTTCCTATTGGACGATATCGCTGGTTCTACAGGAGGAGCCGCTGCTTCGCGTCAAACAAACTTAGATTTCTGTGCCCGCCTTCGCTCGGCTCCATTGGCTGTTTAGGGCAAGCCCATAATAAACAATTCCATGCTGTTTCCCCTCATTGTATACAGTTTGAATACATGTATGATAGACTTTAATGTGGCAGTACAGACTCGCAATGAACAATATTCATTTGTTTTAAATGCACATGTAATAAAATATGTACTATATATTATAGTACAGTGTGCCTAAAAGCGTTCAGAGTCACTGCCTCAATTTGTCTATTAAACTAATAACTATGTCTTATTTCACAGTACCCTCTTGGTAATTATGGCACGCGCTTCTCCTAATGAAAATGTTTAACGCAAAGCACCTAAAAAGTGCCCTGAAGATAAAACAAGGACGTGGGAATTTAGTTGGAGCGTTCTGATTGGTTGTTGTGCCTGTCAATCAGCGGCGGCAAGGTGGGTTTATTCGGCTACCGCTCTAAGCATGTTAGTACTGTGAGCTTCAGTGTTTGGCTTGGTTTGACAAGTTCCCCCGGACGATCATGGGGGCTGGAGTGAGTAGTTAGTTGACACATCAATAGAAAGTTGCAGCTGAGTCGCGTGCGTTTCAGGTACACTCGGTGCCTGGCGCTTTGGCAAATGTAGGGACGTGAGAAGTTTATGGTTATTCCCTTTGAGCGGTTCGACATCCAAGCAAGTCTACACTAGAAAGCCCGGTGTGAAGATGAACACCCTGTCTTTTGACGATCCAACGTTGGATCACCTGGATCCGACGCTGTCGCTTAACGACCCCAGCGACATCGACACGGCTCTTTTAAGTGACATTGATGGTAAGAAACTAAGTCATCACAGCAGTGTGTTAATCCAGATGCGTCTAGTGTTTGCTAAACGGCTAATCCGGCTAAAACATCCCTTGTAACTTACCTCTTGACTTGGTAATATAATATTAAGACTAAATATAAACCACTAACTTTAAGGTTTGTCTTAAGCTATAGCGTGCCGTGCATCACGCATCAACAACTACTATTGAGCCACTTAGCTAGACAAGCTAGTTCGCCTGTTTTGCTAGGTTTTGGGGGTTAGCAAAGCTGGTGTGATATTATAACGTTTTCAGAGTGTGGTACAGCGAATAATCAGAAAAACACTTTATCACCTTACACCATAAGTAATTAAGTTTGCGTTCGCAAGGTGTTGGAAAACTGGGAGGCGAAGCTAATGTGTTGCTAAACGGTAGTGAGTGCGCCCCGCCTCCAGCCTGCTTCACAGAGAGAGAGGTTACTGTCGTTCGTTTCTCTCGGCCGGGTTCATCGTGCCACAGTTGACCGAGTCAACACATTGTGTTGGTTTTTTTTTATTAAAGTCATAGAACAAACGAAACATCGCTGTTATCATACTGTTGGTGATGGGTTTTGGTCTGCTTTTAGAAGTATGGCACAAACAATGAACGCGAAACAAATGCACAGTAAAGAAAAAGGTGGCGGAATATTCTCAGAAAATCGTCTTTATACGTGGCTATTTTTTTTAATTGCAGGCGAATGCGAAATAAGCAGCGCCTTGTAAAACAGTAGTCGGTAAATCATATCTTGCAGTCGTGATCGCCATCTTTGTAAACGTGACCGACAGTAACCCTCGGCGCTGCTGCTCGATAGTAACCCCGTGTGAAGCCACAGACAGCGCTCGCTCCTTCCTGTCTTGGGCTGATCGCAATAGCGAGTCTCCGGGACGCGCTCTGATTGGCCAAGAGCGATCACCTCATGCAAAACACTGGTTCACAAATCCGGGCCGCTGTGCTTCCCTGCAGACACAACATTGACTCGGAGAGGGCGCCTTTCAACAAATACATTACAAGTCATTGGTTCGGCAATAATAGAAGCCAATAAAAACAGCTGCAGTACACTTTGTGACTTGTTTATGCCGTAGTTTTTGGTTGTTTATGAACCATTTAATATATTAGCTTCTAAGCATTATTCCATAGATGTTCCCTGAAACCTCAGATTTTAGGCTTTAACTCCCGATGAACAAATGAGACACTAATTTCCATATTTGTTGTTTTAAAATGATCCTATCTTAAATGTGTGTGTATGTGAACCTGGTATTTCAGTGGGGCTCCCTTGTGAAGCAATAACATTTCTGTTGTATGTTTATAATCCCTGCACATTATCATGATGGGAATTTAATTCCATTCCTCCGCAAAGACATTCTCATATTAAAGGTTTTAGTATAGTACTTGTGTACTATTGAAATAGCTTTGGAATCCCTTCCAGCCTGGAAGTCCTCAGAAATCTGTCTTTGTCTCAGTGTCCTTATCACATTTTCATATTATAATTTCTATAATGTTTTTTTTTCTGTTCAGACATGCTACAGCTCATCACCAACCAGGACATGGAGTTTGGAGGACTCTTTGATAACTCCCTTTATAATGGGCCTCCACCGACTCAGGAACTTCCTGGACTCACCCAGACTATAACCCCAGCTGCCCCTCCAACCCCCTCTACTCCAACTACACCCTCCTCCATCCTAAGCAGTAGCCCCCACCTCGATGCACTCCTGGGCCCCCCCATCACCCGTAGCTCCTCCACCCCAGACAAGACCTTTCAGCCTCCAACTTTCCAGGGGTCCCCCTTGGCCCAGGTCTCAGGAGCCACCCCAAGGCAGCAGCCTGGATCCCCACAGCAGACTCAGACCCTCAGACAGCCACAGGTGGAACAACCTCAACCCAGTCTTAGTCCGTCTCCTCCGGCCCAGGCATCGTTACCTCATTGCTCCCCAGTTTCGAACCCAGCCTTCAGCCCCACACCTCAAGCTCTCTTCACTGCTCCTGCACCCCAGACTCCGCCTCAACCCCAGCGCCAGTCTCAGCCACAGACACAGCTTCAGGCTCCGGCTCAGTCCCAACAAGCCAGGACCAACTATAGCACTCAGAACGGCTACACAGGTGAGATGAGTTAGCACTATTAACCAAGCTGTCATCAGATTGTGGCAATCCCTGCTTGCGCTGCATTTGAATTCCTCAGATGCAAAGTTATGAATCCATGGCTTAATTGGTCACTATATCAATTTCATTTGACTTATTAACTTTTTTGCTTTAAACAATTTGGAGAGATCACGCAAACGCAAAACTTATGAGAGCAATGTAAGATCCTGTTCTTTCTTTGGTGATGAAGTTAATTTATTGGTTTATGGAACTAAAACCAGACCAGTTCGAAGCATATTTAAGTTTCGATGCACATCTGACTTTGTACAAACTCCAATAATCGAACCACTTTGCTCAACTAGGTATTTTTTCATGTGTATTACATTTCACAAGCTGGGACGCTAGGTCATTTAACCTCTGCTGATCTCATATCTAGGTTTTAATCTAATAGACTTTGCTCAGCCTTGTGACTATCTGCGAGCTAAAAAAAGTTTCGATAAAACTTGTTAAAAGCTGTCTTTTTGGAGACAGACCACAGACAACTCATTGTCACATGTTTCAGAGGAAGAAAATTGTCAAACTAAACTTGGCTTCTAATTTTACATTTTAATAGTCCTAAAAAAATGCTGATACTGATTGGTGATTGCAGTAGCTGTCCAGTTGGAACTGATAAATCATGAGGTGACTAAAGGTTGCTTTCACTTATTCCTAATAGGGTTACAGTTCAGCTGTCGGCCCACTCACGAACCATAAACCTGTTTAACATATTGTTTGCTAGTACTGTTATCTTTTAAATCTTTGTTTCCTTAAAGCACATACAGTATCATATTTCTGGACCATTATTACACTTCAGTGAATGGGAATGAAAGAACCGTGGCAGTTTTTTCATCCGATCTAACATATCCTGTTTAACGTGTTGGTTAAATGTCTGTGTTGGCAGCTGGCAGCCCGAGCACAGTGAGCCAGCCTGCTTCCAGCGTGTCGCCGGCACCTTCAAGCGTTCAGCCAGTGGCCATTCAGACTCAGCTCCAGGGCCTGACCACCACCGCGCCTCTGCTGGCCACATCAGCCAGCCCAGCTACTCAGACCATCGCACCACACGTACAGCAAGTACCCGTAAGTGTGTGAGGCGGCAAAATAAATGAGCCTCGATGGACTTGTACGTGCAAAGAAAAATAAGAGAGCTTGCTGTTGTAATGCATGTTTTGTATTGTTTGTGTTTCTCAGGTATTGCTGCAGCCTCAATTCATCAAGGCCGAGTCTCTGCTGCTGACTACTCTGAAGCACGATCCCTGTATAGTCACTACTGTGGCTTCTTCCACAACCCTGGCTACTACCACCCCAGTACAGAGCACGTCTTTGCAGGTAGGCCTCCTTCTGTACTTCTGCTAGACTAAATTAATGAACTAATTGCATCCCTGTCCCAGTTTGTTTCAATCCCGTTTCCCCCTTTTCTTTGTTTACTTTACAAGGCTTTCATGGGAGGAGGCACCATTCTGACAACGGTGCCCGTCATGGTTGACGCTGAGAAGCTGCCAATCAATCGCATCGCCATCAGCGGTAAACCCAGCGGGCAGCCTCACAAGGGAGAGAAGCGCACGGCTCACAACGCCATAGAGAAGCGCTACCGCTCCTCCATCAATGACAAAATTGTGGAGCTCAAAGACCTGGTGGCTGGTACTGAAGCTAAGGTGAGACTATCAGTCACATTTAAACTTGTTAGCTGTCTCAATCACTTCACTTCTGCTAACGACACAAATATACTGTTTGTTACAGTATCTAATACTTATGTTTCATAATTACCTGTATAGCATTTTAATCTATTTTTAATCTTTTTCCTTAGCTCAACAAGTCTGCAGTGCTGAGAAAAGCTATCGACTTTATCCGTTACCTGCAGCAGACTAACCAGAAACTCAAGCAAGAGAACATGGCTCTGAAAATGGCAGCGCAGAAGAACAGTATGCTCACTAAAACAATGTCTCCTTTTCTTTCACTGAAAGTTTGAAGGTGGAGTAAGTTTCACATATCGCCTTTCCTCTGGCTGCAGAGTCGCTCAAAGACCTGGTTGCCATGGAAGTAGATGGGCAGGCCGATATGAAAAGCGAGCTGCCCACCCCGCCGGCGTCTGACGTGGGCTCCCCGACTTCTTTCTCACAATGTGGCAGTGACTCAGAGCCCGACAGCCCAATGGGAGAAGACACCAAGGTATGCAGCTGTCTGCTGGAGTGCAGTCTGAGGAGGAGGAGGAGGATTCAAGAGATATGTCTGTTTTATCCCAGCAAACTGTGGTTAACGTGTTGCAATGTCATCACTAAATCCCTTCCTGCTTCTGCATTAAGTAGTTACTTAATTACCAAATGCCATAATCTTCTTAAAGCCCGATTTAATGCCCCAGCATTAAATTAGCATCTCTTAGTCTTAAAAAAAAGTAGAGAGGCGTGGGGGCTATCGTTGGAGCGCTGAAGCTGTTGCATGCTGTGCTACTGTGACTCATATTTCTGTTGCCCATGATATCGTTGTTAGTGACAACACGAAGCAGAATGAGGAAAAAATACATTGTCAGCTATAAAAGATTATATTATTGTTTATGAACCTAAATTAATAATCATATCAATCTTCTTGTAAATTAAAAAAAAAGATCTTTTTAATCAATTGCTGCATCTTTGTGTTGGAGTAACATACGTGTCTGTCTTCTCTCCGCGGTGCCAGCCGAATGTGGGCATTTTGGACACATCGGCAGCAGGCGGCAGCGCTGGGGGCATGCTGGACCGCTCCCGCATGGCTTTGTGCGCCTTCACCTTCCTCTTCCTCTCCCTCAACCCTCTGGCCAGTCTGCTTTGCTCATCCGGCAGCGGCTCAGCTGGCAGTGGCCCAGCCATCACCACCCATCATGCTGGCAGAAACGTTCTGAGTGTGGATGTCACAGGTATTGCTGGGAGGGAGATTAAATGAAGTCACTCTGGAATACTTGCTTTGCACTTGCACACAGCTAAATTTTTATTTCCTAAAATATAAATAGAACGTTTACATAAAACAAAAGTTAACCATTTCACGGTAATGTGTTTTCCACAGCAGACGTGTGGAGCTGGATGGACTGGATGCTGCCAACTATTCTGATATGGCTACTAAATGGCATCCTGGTGTCTGGAGTTCTGATCCGTCTCTTGGTGTATGGAGAACCTGTAACTAGACCTCACTCTGGATCTTCGGTTTTGTTCTGGAGGCACAGGAAGCAGGCTGACCTGGACCTAGCTAGAGTATGTTTTTTTGGTCTCATTACTGTTTATCAATTTATTTATTATTTCTTTTTATCATTGATAGAATGACCGTTACCTGTCCTGCCTGGCCTTTTCATCACTGCCGTCTTCTAACCTTCCTAGGGGGATTTTGCCCAGGCCAGTCAGAATTTGTGGACCTGTTTAAAGGCTCTTGGTCGCCCCTTACCCACCTCCCAGTTGGACCTGGCCTGTGCTGCATTGTGGTCCCTCTTAAGGTTCTGTCTCCAGCGCCTGTGGGTCGGCCGCTGGCTGGCCGCCAGGGCTGGAGGTCTGCGATATGACCGCCCCCTGCAGGAGGATGCCTGCAAAAGCAGCCGTGATGCTGCCCTGGTCTACCACCGCCTGCACCAGCTTCACATGACGGGTTAGTTTGGTGAAATTTGTTCCTGTTTCTACAATAAACCAGTGTTGGTGACTGATTGATAAACGTCTCAGGTGTTTAAAGAGTTTGTTTTAGTGCTAATAAAGAATTTAAATGAAGTAATTATCTGGTTCTTTCTCGTTTCTGCATACAGGTAAACTAAATGGCAGCCGCCTGTCTGCAGTGCACATGGCTCTGAGTGCAGTAAACCTGGCAGAGTGTGCTGGCTCTTGTCTCCCTGTTGCCTCAGTGGCCGAGGTCTATGTTTCTGCAGCTCTACGTGTCAAAGCCAGTCTCCCAAGGATCCTGCACTTCACCTCCGTATGTTCTTCTACTACATACACATTGACAAATGTAATATTCATTCATCTTGTGCAAATGGACTACTAATGCAAATTACTACTTGCACTCTATTCTGTGTGGTATAAATGTTCTAGTGGTATACACTTGAGTTATATAAACACAAGCACTCGAAACCACAACCACCACTGTGATTAACAAATTGCATAGAGTGAATTTAAAATGCTCTTATTTTGTTTTTTCCATCAGCGAGTGTTTCTGAGCAGTGCCCGCCAGGCGTGCCTGTCGTCCAGTGGCAGCGTGCCTCCAGCGATGCAGTGGCTCTGTCACCCACTAGGTCACCGCTTCTTTGTGGACGGGGACTGGGCTATTCGCAGCACTCCGAAAGAAAGCATATACAGCCAGGCTGGCAATACTGGTCAGTCCATGCAGATTGCCTTCACTCACGTCCAGACTGTGTTGGGTAGCACTTAGCCGCCCCCTCTTTCACCTTCCTGTCATTATTGGCTTGTTTCTTTGTCTTCCAGTTGATCCTTTGGCCCAGGTGACTCAGGCTTTTAGAGAACACCTCCTGGAGAAGGCCCTGTACTGTGTGGCTCAACCTCATGGCGAGAAAAACCCCAGCCAGGGCGAAGGGTAAGACTGTAAAACCCAGCTCTTAATGTTTTCCACATCATTTGTTTGATTTTCTTTGTCAGTAGATGCGGACAAGGGATAAACAACAACACTGATAATATAATCTCATCTAAAAATACACAAAGCGCCTTTGATAATAAGGGATGATACAAGGTACTTGTATGTTGACATGGCAACGAAATAACCATTTTGTGCGTCATGGCCCGCAGGGAGTATGCCGATGCCCTGGAGTATCTGCAGCTGCTGATTAGCGCATCAGATGCAGCTGGAGCCACGTCTCAGTCCTTTGCTATTGGCTCCAACATGGCTACAGTGACAGGTAGGTTGCTATAGTCATAATATTATATTCCAGCTGCAAATCGTCTTCCGTTTACGTCAAAACTTGCTTCTCTTGCATCCTGTCTTTACCGGCCCTACCTTTTTATTTCTTTAATTGTGTTACAGAATTTGATAATTAGTTAATTTCTACAATACTGAGACTGAGCAGCTTGATTTTCACTGTGCTGACTATCGCCCTCCCACTGCTTTAGTTTGTCCTGACTGATCACTGATCTGAGTGAAATAAGGATATGTGAAAGGGAGCTATGTGCTTGATGGTTTCATCTATCTTCAGCACTGTCAAATTGGTGATCACCTTGAGAGGAGGAGGCAGGCAAAGGGGCTATACAGGGATTTTAATAGGATACACTTGGCTGGGCCTCAGGTTGCTCACTCACTGCGCCTGTGTGCTGCCTAATGTTGAACGGAGTAGTTTTCCCTCATAAGGGAGTCGTCAAAATGGCTGCTTTCCCTCAGCATGACTGTGCCAGAGGGGGGGAAACAGATTGATTCAGAGGTCAAACCTCAGACAGCTGTTCTGTGTGTGTGTGTGTGTGTGTGTGTGTGTGTGTGTGTGTGTGTGTGTGTGTGTGTGTGTGTGTGTGTGTGTGTGTGTGTGTGTGTGTGTGTGTGTGTGTGTGTGTGTGTGTGTGTGTGTGTGTGTGTGTGTGTGTGTGTGTGTGTGTGTGTGTGATGCATGTTAAATCTCAATGTGAGCAGCGTTAGAGTCATATATTTGCATGTGTATATCCAGGACTTGGTGTCTCATGTGTTTTATCTCAACTTTAAAGGCTGCGATCCACACTCCAAGTGGTGGTCTTCTGTTGCCGTGGTGATCATCAACTGGCTCCAAGGAGATGACGCTGCGGCAGAGAGGCTGTATCCGACCGTTGAGCACCTGCCCCGCAGTCTGCAAAGCGCAGAGTTAGTTTAATATACGCACACCGGACCTTCATCCTGCCTAAGACTGTGTTGCATAATCGACACGCACACACACACACTTCAGCTACTTTAACCTGTGTCCTGTCTCTTCCCCCTCCGTCAGGAGTCTTCTGCCCAAGGCGTGTCTGAACACATTCAGGGCAGTGCGGGCGCTGTTGTCCAAGCCAGAAAACTGCCAGCTGAGCCTGAGCTACAGTGACAAGGCCAGCGCCCTGCTCCGAGACAGCCTCAACCTAGGACCACGCTGCCACAGCTCCAGTTTAGACAAGGTACGCGTCCAGACACACACAGATTTGTGCTCGTAAAAGTCAAGTTAAGTTTATTGCTCCTGTGAAGGAAATTCTGTGAAGGTGGCGGCATTAAAAAAAAAAAAAAAAAAAAAATTCACACACACGATCGCACAGTGACAGATGTGTCCAAACATGCGCACGCATTATATTCTAAACGCACATTATCACTTGAGTAGCCAAACACACACTCCCCCCAATCGAGTTTCACAATACAAAGCCCCCGACGTTACCACAGACAGTGAACCCCCCGCAGCTACTCCACTCTGATACCACGGTGTCCTACCCTCTGGCGTTCAGCAGATGGTGATGCTGGTGGATGTGTAGCTCACAGTGTGTGCGTGTCCATGGCCAGAGCTGTGGTGCATTGTAGTTGCATTGCATGTGTGTCTCAGTAGAGTGCAATGTACCTGCAGTGCAACACAGAACTGGGCCACTTACAGCAGAACACAGGTGATGAGCGGTGAAAGTGCCTTTTGTAGTAATTGATCCCGGGCAATATTTGTGTGTATTGTAACTGGTAGCTATTATAAACTATTTTATGCATCTTTTGTTTTCTCTTTACCCTTTTTCTAGGTTGTCCAGTTGCTCCTGTGTGATCTGCTGTTAGTGATGAGGACCAATGTTTGGCGTCTGCAGCAGCAAGGGGCCAGTCCTGCGGGGTCCACAGCCACCAGTGCCCCCTCAGGGGTCCACCAGGCCTCCCCTCCGGAGCTCCAGGGCTTTCAGCAAGATCTCAGCTCCCTACGCAAACTGGCACACAGCTTCAGACCTGCCATGCGAAGAGTATGTAAAACAATATGCACAAGTGTGTGTGTGTGCGCGCCCATTGTAGTTTGCCTCCTGTATTTTGTGAAACTTTGTGAGCATTGGACTGATCTTACTTTTCTCTTAGAATTAATACATAATGCACTGTGGGAATTGCTCGAACAAGATGCACGCATCAGTTTAGCCCACACATTGGTGTATTTGTGCTCATTAGGATGTGTCTTGTGCTCCTAAACCCACATGTAAAAAAATGCGAACAGCAGGCATCAAGATCACTACGTTCTACAGATACGTAAACTGGCAACTGAATTCAAATACAAAATGCATCATGGAGAGACACGCACAGACTGTAAATGGAGCAGGCAGGTCCTAAGCACAATACTCTGTGGAAATTGGCAGGGAGGTGTTGCAGCATGCATGCTCACCCCCCACAGGGAAGAGTTTAGCAGCGTTGTTCACAAGGCTTCAAAGTCTCTCCGAGGCAGAGCTGAACATTCTGTGTGAGTCATCATCACTCGCTCTCATGCCTCCGCCTCCTTCTCTTCTCTCGTCTCATCTCTCTCCAGTTGTTCCTCCATGAAGCTACAGCCAGGCTGATGGCGGGGGCCAGTCCCACGCGCACGCATCAGCTCCTGGATCGCTCGCTGCGACGCAGAGCAACGCCTGGAGCCAAGACAGGTGTGTCTGAATGGGCTTTGGTCTCTTGTTATTTTTAGAACACTCTTGTAGTAGTAAAATGTGTCTGTCGTTACGTATATCTGTGTGTTTTGTGATGATTGATCAAGCAAATTATTTGTGACTGATAAGTTGCCATTAATTTGGGCTCTTTTGTATTTTTCCCAGTATAATGAGACATTATGGGCAGCATTGAAGGTTCTGATTGTGCAGTCATAATTTTACATTAATTAATTTAAAATTTTCAATTAAGCTTAATTAAGATAAATAATCTAAAAGATTCATACTCACTGATAAAACTCAATTTTAGATGCAGCTTTTAGGTCTTTTTTCTTTTTTCTCCAAGAGTCACTGATTGGCTGTAATCAGTGGCTCTAATCAGCTTCTCGTCTATTTTGCCCAATTGTTCGCTGCACTAAATCCCATCAGTAATTAAACAAGAAGCGGCTGAAGCCCGATTGGCTGCTGGTGCTTGATGACATCAAAAGCCTCACCCGAAATGCCACGGTAACAGAGTTCTTTGTGTTTTCGTGCGCAGAGGAGTGCGAGACGCGGCCCGGCCAGCGGGAGCAGGCGGAGGCTGTGATGCTGGCGTGTCGCTACCTTCCTCCTTCCTTTCTGTCGGCTCCGGGCCAAAGGGTGGGCATGCTGGCAGACGCAGCTCGCACCCTGGAGAAACTGGGAGACAAGAGGACCCTTCACGACTGCCAGCAAATGATCATCAAGCTGGGCAGCGGAACCACCGTCACCAACAGCTAGAGAGAGGGACGTGCATGGACACTGTACATAGAAACATCTTTTGACAAACAAAAAACACACACGTACAAAAGAAACAGACTCCTGCCACACAAGCAGTCTGGCATTGATGTGGAGACGTTGAACAGCTCATTAAACTATAAAGGTTCATATCAAATAGAAAGCATTTTGTTAATGGATCTCCCTTCCACCACCTTGACCCCACATGAAAAAGCTCTTGTAGAGTTTGTGCTCTGACTGCTACAGGTTATTATCAGAGTATACTGTAGGAATCACTTTTCTCCCACCAAGCTGAGGGCCTCACCCCCACCCCCCAATGAGAATGAATGGCAGTGCAACACTTTATCCACACAGAGGCAATATCTCATCCTCATTCTGGACTCTGTGTGTCTGTGTATGTGAGAGATTTGCCCTGCCTGTAGTAGTACAGCCCCGCCTCCAGTCTTTCAGAGATGCTCTCCTACCTGTGGGGGTGTTCGGTGAGTTGGAGTGGCAAGCCACTCTGATTGGCTGCAGAACGGCATGTCTCTCGTTCACGGGAGGAGAATGACGAGTCTCGGATTGGTCTGACCGTGGGCCCGTTCAGTGGGAAGCCACTCTGCAGCTTGTTGAGAGAGCTGATTTGACTCATGTTTCACTAATAATAATCTGAGATGAGGTGGCTCCCATTACATGCTCTGCCTCTGTCTGCACTAGCCCCTCGAGGCTGATTTTCAATGATAAGTAATAATATGGCTTTATGAAGTTATTTTCAATAAGGTTGTTTTTCTCTTTCTTTTCTTGATGTGTACATATTTTCAAATGTATTTATGATCTGTATGTAATTTGCAGTATTTTGCATAAACAGAGTGAAAAGTCCTTATTTTCTTCCCTTAATCATTTATTCGGTAGCTTCTGACAAGGTCTAAATAATGTAGTTACTGTATTGTATTGCCAGGGCCCGGAGCCCAAATAGAGACAGGATCAAGTTATCTAGGTGACATTTGCCTCACACTGTCTGACTCAGTCAACCTTTTGCACTGTTGCACACGTATGCAACTATAATAAAAGAAATTGGCCAATTGTGGATTCACCTTTCACCTTCGGACCATAATGTGAACTTTAGGCACTTTTTTTGCAGACATACAGACCGTCTTAAAGTAATTCATTATAGTTGACAGGTGTTTTCCAAAGATGTCCTGTAGCGGATCGTCACCTGGTTTGCAGTAGTCACAGCTCCGTGCTCCTAGAGAACCACAGTTAATCATTAGAGGGCAGGTAAAACACTGGTTTTCGTTTCAAGCATGTGTTTTCTTTCAGGTCCAGTATGTTTTTATTGTGTGTCACTAATGTGAAGGAGCAAGGCCAGATCGATATAAATGACACCAAATCATATCTAAAGGTATTGTTCACGTGTCCTTTAACAGACATTTTCATTCTTTTCTGATGTAAATATTAAAACATTTTGTAACGAATACTTCAGCTTGTCTCTTTCTTCATTCTTGCAGTTGGAGCAGGTCAATTTGATACCAGATGATGAAAGAACAAACCTCCATTAATACCATGTCGTTTTTAAACACAGGCCGTGGTCTTGCACATGGACTGGGGTAAGTCCTTTTGTTTTTGGAAGGAAAAAAATTTAAAAAACATTCAGAAGCATTTTAAATTTGAAAGCACTGATACTTTCTGCCTTAATCTCATCATACTGCTATGGAAAATAATTTGCTCATTGCTCTTTATAATTCCTTGCATAAATGGGCTGGATCATTTTCACACAGCTCTAAAATTGTCCTGCTTCCCGTATGTTAATGTCAGTGCATATTCAGGAAAGACAAAAAAAGAGCAGGCATCGGTCATAGCAGCATTAAAAGGTGCTGGTATATTTAACATTGGCGTTACAAAAAACATTTGAAACAAAGTGATGCTGTGTCATCGATTCCAAACAAAGAGACATTAAGTCAATAAAACGGCATGCTCCAACATAAAACGAGTGACATTCCCAAAAAAGGTTCTTTTTTTCATCAATGGGTTCTTTTAATAACATTTTATAAGCAATAACATATTCCATTTTATAGAAAATAAACATCTCTAGGAAATACTATACACAATTATATTAGTACATCACATCTTACATTTAAACAGCATCAAATACTTATATACACCATTAAATAATGAGCTTCATAAAAGAGAAAGTTTGGTGTGGCATTTTTGCACTTTCTTTTATGCTCTAATACTTAAATATGTCTCATTTGATATGACCAGTACTTAAACTCACACCCTGTACAGGGCGCTGTTATATAGCATGGTGGAGTGAAAGAGGCTACATTTGAGATACACAAACAGACGTGTGTCATGAAATCTGAGCTGAATGTACATCTTTCTGCACGGCTGTGGTTGGTGACATAATCATACACCATGGCAATGTTAAACAGTAATACTTTTTAACTGTACATACATATGACGTGAGATGACCTGACCCCCGGTTGGACCCTGGGAGCCCTGATCTGCAACCTGTCGTGATGATGGTGGCATCTATTGTACATATTGAATGTGCACAACTGTTTTTTTGTTTGTTTTTTTAACTTTCTGAAGAACACAAAGCCTGACATGTACCAAGGGTGACGCAGTGATGCCGTATAGTCATAATGCACATCAAAATACATCTCCAAAGATAAGAGCATTATATTAAAATACTGTGTCCGTTTTTTTTTCTTTACTCTTCAATATCAGAATATGTAGAACCTGTAAAGCACATTAACATGTACAGTTTCCTTTTTTGTTTCACTTTGTGTCTTGTTTTAAAACACAAACGCACACATTGAGATAGTACATCCAGTTGTTGGCTGCTGTTTTTGTTTCTGGGTTTTTTTTTTATGACATCCTTGCATTGGAGATGCACTTCACTCACACAGACACGTGTGCACAAACACACAGATGATGGAGCCTTAGAATGACAATCGGATGATTATCACGCACACACGCATACACACACTTGCTTAAACGCACTTCATGGCCCACAGACTAGGTGGCCAGAGGGATCCTCGTGTCCAATCAATGTCCACCAGGTGCTGGAATATGATAGCAACCTATCCAAAGGTAGAACCCGCACATATCCCTCGCTCTGCATTTCAAACAGCCCCTCTGTGCACCCGGGCCCTAGGCACACAGTCTAAAAGCTCAGCGTATCCCTCTGTTTAGCTGTGCCGCTACCGTCTGTCTTCCAGTGAGGGGCTCAGTTGGGCAAACACATTTCTCAGCCAGGTTTGGGGAGCAGCTCCTCTCTGTAGAAGCATTGCACGGTTTGCTATTGCTCCTAGCTTCACCTCAGTGAAGCCTTTTCCCACCACTCATGTCCCACTGGCCAACGTATCCGTCTGTCGTCAGTCATCACAGAGCCTTTTAGGAACAAGAGGCTGTGGACGTTTTCTCTTGCTGAACAGGTGGTGCTTTCCTGACTAAGAGGTGGTGTCAGTGGTGTAGGTGGTGCTCTAGTATATGTTACAGGTCCTGTAGTGGAAGGGTAGGAGGACAAACACGACATGATTACAAAGCACAAACGCATCATGAAGACATAAAAGCATTCATGTGTTCCAGTAAACTACAGGTTGAAGCTTTTTGTGACTCATGTGAGTCTTGTTGTCCGAAACTCTAAGAAAGTCTTGTGTGCAAATCTGCAGACGTGTGCAGACATGAAAGGGAGCTGGCAGCAGTGAGCAGGAGTGTGGGGATGGATGCAGCTGGCCGGTGAACTAGCTCCACTGTGGAAGACACAGCGGGAACGCCCACTAATTGCATCGGTGTGGTGCTCTCTTTCCTTCTGCAGCCCAGTATCTCCTCACTCTGTGTCTGTCTACCATGGTGGTGCCAGGAGCACGGATCAGCACCTTTGCTACCCGTGTTGCATAATTTTTGCTTTCTCTTCCTTCTTCCCATTTAATTTACCTCCCTGGAGAAGATCTCATCTTTTATCCTTCATCTCTTCCCATCTCTCTTGTTGCTCTTCTTTCGTTTCCTACCTCTCTCTTCTGTACTTCTGTCACTCTCTGATGTAACTGCCCCCATTTATCTTTTGTTCCCACTCAAACGCAGCACAAAACAGGCTGTTTCTCTCCTCTGCCTGTCTCCCTCTGCCCCTGCTTATTATGACTGTGTGTGACTTTACAGGTAACCCGCTAATGAACCTGTGGATGCACACAGGTTGTGTTCCTTAGCACTTAAGCGTCCGCGGCTGAAGGTGACATCAATACGTATGTGTTGTGAGTCCAGGTGGACAGGGACCCAAGGGTGCTCCGGTTGCTTCCATTGCCTGTTCTTCTTGTTGATTAGGCTGCTCAGTGTAAATTGGTGCAGCGCAGACCCTCAGATCCCTTAACTGGTGACAGCTCTGCCTCAGCCCGCTAACAACAACCTCTCCCTGTCTTGCTCTCCTTTTTCTCTGTTTCTCGCACTCTATTTCTGCTCCGTAGACGTGGGAGTTGAGGTAAAGCGAAGCGGGGAGAAGAGAAGGGAGTGGATGGGAGGAAGGGATGAAGGGAGGGACGCCTGAAAATGGAAGAGGGAGCTCGCAGGAGATGAGAGGTGAACAGAGTGAGAGATGGAGAGAGCTGGAACAGCGGGGAAGCACAGAGGCAAATTAAGGGCAACAGGAGAAAAGGTGGAAGGAAAGAGAAATAATGAGAGGCAGAAGTAGAGAGTGAGAGCGAGAAAGGGTAGGGAGATCATGTGGGGAGGAAAGCAGGCAGCGATGGTGGGCGGAGTGTTTTGATCAGCAGCCAGCTTTTCATCCCTGTCAGTCTGCACAGAGGAGAACGGGAAGGAAGAGGGGGAGCGGGAGCGAGCGAGGGGGGTGCAGCGAGGCCACTGCCACCGCTGCCTCAATGCACCGCTGCTCCCTGCTGAATGTCAGCACTGCTCCCTCTCCACCCCCCCCCCCCCCCCCCCCCCCCCCCTCTGCATTTGACCTTCCCCTCTGCGCTGCAGGCTAAACGTGCCGCCACCAGAGGGCGTGTGATAGCCAGCTAATTGACTGGTGTGGAGTCTACTCGTAAACACATGTCCATGTCCAAGGTGAGGTCCTGTCTTTGCACTTTACTTGTGGTAAAGACTAAAGGGGTGCTTGAAACACCAGCTACCGCCACTGTGTCTGATTCTTCCCGTGTGTTACAACGGTTTCTTACCTCATGTTTGGGACATTTGATGGAGAAGTCATCCTCGTGGAATGTGCAGCCTGCGTGCGTGAAAGAAACAAGTGAGTCAGAGAAGCCGCGCCGTGACATTCAATTAAAGACAAACAGCGTCCCCCTAAACCCCGCGTCATCAAGTGCAGCTAAACAACGCAAAGACAGGTGGGGTTAGAATGATAAATGCGCGAGAAGGAAGCCCGGGGAGATAGCAACCGAGGGAAGAGGGAGACAGAGTGGATGAGATGCGATGCAGGCAGGCAGTCAGATATGGCTGGTGCACTCAGCAGGATTAAAAAAGGCCTCGCTCTGCTCCCTGTGCTGGCTCGGCAGACGTGGCAGGCCTTCTAATCCTCCCACTGTACTTCCTTGGCATGAGGTAATGTAAGGGGAAGCCATACAAGACATGTGCTGACACACGAGCGCTCGCTCGCTCGCCCGCTCCCGTGTGTTGACGGCAACAGCCGGGGACACGCGTGCGAGGAGGCGGGCGGGCGCTGAAGCGAGGGCGCACCAGAAACATAATTGCGAGACGTACATGGGGGAAGCATTTAGGCGAGCGTTCATGCAGCAAGGCACACACACACACACACACACACACACACACACACACGCACAGACAGCAGGATGGATGGATGGAGCCACAGGGGTTGTGGTCAATAATGCACACACACATCCTCCTCCCTCGATCTCACCCCTCTCGCTCTTGCACACTCCAGGGTCCCACTTTCCTCTCATCATCCCCTTTAATTCAAAGTTCCCTCCTCCCTAGCGCTCCTCGACATCTCTTCTCACTCCGTAAAGCTGCCTCTTGATGCATTTTCCTTTTCCCATTCTACCCACATCCACTTGCCCTCCCCCTCGCTCGCCCTTCACTTTTCATTTTTCTCCGATTTCCACCCTGCCCCATTTGATTCCTTCCCCGCTGTCCCTCCTTGTTTCTCCCCCATCTCTCTGGCCTTGCGTCCCCGTTCTTCTGTTGGTGCTCTCGGCCTCTTACCTATCTCTTTGGCGCAGACATAGTGATATTTATGAGAGCAGCCTCTCCAGCAGCAGCTGAGGGACGCCCCCACAATCTGGCACTTGTAGCAGCTCTGGGGTTAGTGAGACAGACGGACATATGGACCCAGACCAGTCAGGAAACAAAAAGTCGATCAATAGAGGAACGTGGGGGTAGAGAGAAGAGAAAAACGTATAAGTTAACAATAAATACTCAAAGCAGCTGCACATGTTATGTAAATGCACCTGTCTGAGAACAGACGCTGTCGTACCGTTTTGGCCGATTTGGTGGCAGCCTCCTTCAGCCCGTACAGCCTCCCAGCGACCATGATGATCCCCCTGGTCCAGATAGCGCAGTTCTCGTGGGCCCAGTGTTCCTTGGCCTCGGCCTCTTCCTGTAGCCTTTGGAACGTGCTGTCATCGCTCTCCTGGTCACCGGAGGCCGCTGCGCTGGCCCGAAGCTGCCTCATCCTCCTGAACCGCTCTCGGAGGGTTACCCTGCGTGGACCCACCTCCTGGCCCAGCCGCTCCGTCCTTTCTGACCTTCTGTGGCGCCAGTGGTGGGGCCGGCTGCCACTGCTCTCTTGAGCCGGTTCTTCTGTGGTGCCCTCCTTTTCTGCGCCGCCCTCGCCTTCGTCCTGCGAGGAGTTGCCTATTTCTCGGCTGCTGCTGCTGCTGCTGCTACCGTGGTCGTCGGTCTTCTCTGACTTCTCCGTGAGGGATTCCGTGTGCTCCATCGTCAGTATCTTCCGTGGAACGCCGTCCTCTGTGTAGTAGGGGCCACACAAATCGCCTAGGTCTTTGTAGTTGGCTGGCCTCCCACACAGGCAACATGTGAGACTTCTACCAGTGATATCTTTATTTACCAAGGGTCCCTGTAACATGGCAGCAGTGTGTGGCACTATCTTTGCGACGGTGAACGGATTCCTCATCCTCAGAATGCCCTTTTTCCTACGTCTCTGAAATATGACTGCGTCCTCGGGCTGGTTGACGATGGCGCACCAGGAGGAAAAGTCTCTGGAATTGATGATCCGTACGTAAGGACAGAAAGACAGTTTCGAATTTTGATGAACTGGTCTCCGCCTGATTCGTTTCACGGAGATACTCTCCGTCCGTTTCTTGGATACTGTCACTACAGGGCCCACAATGCATGCCTTCTCTTGTTCCTCGCTTTCCTGTTCTCCTCTTTCCTGTCCGTCCTTCTTTCGCTCCTCTTTTTCTGCCTGTTCACACCCTGCGGCCCTCACCACTGCCTCAATGACCTCCAGGGCATCTTTCATCCCAGGTTTGGGTCCGGGCTTTTTGTGGACCTTTACCGGCATCCCTTGAATCTGCTCTGATGAGGGTTTGCCTCGTTTCCTCTTGCTCGAGTTAACTGATGGTTTTCTCCCTCTCCTCGGTTTCTGGATGAGTTCCGTGCTAGAAACCTGGGGGGCTTCTGTGATCTCATCTGCGTTGATTGGCAGAGCTACTGTGGACTCTGTGGGGGTTACCCTCTTTTCTACCCCCTCCTGTTGCTGCTCTTCTATTTTGATATTTGTCTCCTCGACTGTCTCCTCTTCCTCCAGAGGGACTTGACCTTTTCTTTTCTTTCTTCTCTGTTTGAGGTGCATTTCGTGGTTGTTTTTGATGGCCCTCTGTTTTGCCAGCCTTGGTGTTGTAACTATGAGGCTATCTGCTTCCAGAGCTACTACTGAGGCATCTGTACTCTCCACCATGGCCCATCGCTTCCTCTTAGTCCTGGCAGATTTAATGGCAACTGTAGCTAAGTCA
Source organism: Betta splendens (assembly GCF_900634795.4). Lineage (NCBI taxonomy): Eukaryota > Metazoa > Chordata > Actinopteri > Anabantiformes > Osphronemidae > Betta > Betta splendens. Next base: position 4,411,436 of record NC_040888.2, on the reverse strand, counting down.
TCTGAATGCTCTTGTGTCCACTCTCCTGAAGCCGTGAGCTCCACTGGGGATTCTGCTGAACACCAGTCCTTGCTGCTTTGGGCATCTGGATTACTGCTTTTGTGTATTTTTTCCTCCTTATTTATAACCTCCTCTTCCTTTTCTTGCCTCACCTCCTCTGGCATTAACGCTGATTGACTCATCTCATGGTTTTTGCTTTCTTCTGTCACCTCCTCTTTTCTCAGTACCCCTTTGTGTTGTTTCTCTCCCTCTTGTCTGCACTCTATGCTTTTCACATCTCCCTCTATCATCTCGGCGCTATTTCTGAGCACTGATGTCTCACCTTCTTTTGAAACATGTTGAGACAAAGCCTTGGTTGTCACATCATCAGCGAGACTACTGTCTGTCTGAAGAATTGGAAGATGCTTTTTTGAGCTGGGGGACGTAATCTTCTGCACCATGGCCTCGTATTTTTGTCCTCTGCCTTTGCGTGGTGGGAGAACCTTTGTTTTAGTTGGACACTGAGGCGGCACAACAGCCACGTCACCAGCAATGTCAGACTCACTGATGTTTAGGGAACTGTCTTTGGTTTGGGGAGTGACCACAGAAACCTTCTTGAGAGGGCCTCGCTTTTTTTTGGGGCCTCGAACACACTTTTCTTTAGGAAGAGGCACCCCCTGTTCCAGGAGAGGGTCTAGTGTTGGTGAGGGTTTTGGTTTTGGCTTCGGACCTCTTTTTTTCTTTATGGGTGTAGTTGACATTTCTGGGCTTGGTTTCCGTTTTAGTGATGAATGGGATCTGTTTTCTTCACATTGTTCGGGTGGGACTGGGGGAGCAGGTGTAGCAGATGAATCTGCTGGAGCCTCTGCATTAAGAATATGAGGTACAGTTGCTTCCTCTGGTGCATTATCCTCTTCTTTTAAAGAAATATCACTGGCCTTAATTTCTGTTTGTGACTGGGGCTGAGTGTCTTTCTCTGTCTTTTCTTTTGAATTTTTTTCTTGTGATGGTTTTCTAGATCTTAATACCATGTTCTTATTCTCCTTCTCTGTGGCTTTTACCTCTTGATTTTCTTGTTGCTCCTCCTGAATTATTGGTTTTACATCTTGGTTTTCTGATATTGTCGACTTTATGCTCTTTCTGCTTTTGCTTTGCTGCCCTGTCAAAGGTTCAGGTTCAGTGAATTCTTCCTGCAACAGCTTTGTTTTAGATACTGAACCTTTAGGACGACCCACTGAAGACTTGATGGGTGCAGCATCAATGGGTGGCAAATCATCTGCTGGTTTGGGTCCGGACTTAGGCCCTGGTTTTGGACCCGACTTTAGAGCTGGCTTTGGACAGGCCTTTTGTCCAGGTTTTGGTCCAGGTTTTGAGCCAGATTTTGGACCTGGTTTTGGACCTGGTTTCTTTTTTATATGAGTCTCGTTTTTTTCTGGCAGCTCCGGTTCTTGTGGCACAGATTTTGGCCCAGGTTTCGGCCCTGATTTTGAACCAGGCTTCGGCCCAGGCTTTGATCCAGGTTTTAAACCAGGTTTAGGTCCAGGTTTAGGTCCAGGCTTTGCTCCTGGTTTTTGCCCTGGCTTTGGTCCAGGTTTTATTCCTGGCTTGGGCCCAGGCTTTGATCCAGGCTTTGGGCCTGGTTTTCTCTTCACATGTGGCTCAACTTTTGGCAAGTCTGGTGCGTTGAATGAACGAGTGCACATTCTTGAACGAAAACTATCAGTGACCATTTTGGGAGTCTGGCTCAAAATAGACTCCTGATTAGCTAAGTCTATTTGATCAGAAAATAGCACAGTTTTACTGGAAGGCATGCAGGGTTTCTGGGTAGGTGAGGGTGCACCTTCCTCTTCCTTCTCCACCTCTCGCTCCAAGCTTAGTTGTCGCCTGATTCCCACACCTGAATGCATGATTCTCCTTCTGCCCCTGACATGTTTACGTCCAAATGTCCTCGGCTGAGCAGATGGGGCCACAGGCTCTGACTTGGCCAAGGGGGTCACTGCACTTGCACAGCTGATGCCTGGCTCCATGTCCTCATCCCCCTTTTTTGGAGAAGGTGGAGTGTTTGCCCAGGAGGGGGCTGAGGGAAGTATTGACTTGCCTGGCAGCTGCGGAGAGTCTGGCTCCAGCACTTTAGCATCACTGTGATCAATATGATCCCTGGCCTGAGCTGGCGGTGCTGCCTTGTCATTGCGAGCTGAAAAGATGGGCACGGCAGACTGAGGCTGAGGAGCAGTATCACCAATGGCTGACTCCCTTGCAGAAACATCTGCTGCTGTTGTTGCAGCTGCATTTCGATGGACAGGTGCCCCTGCAAACTCATTGTCGCTATGGAGATGAATGCTGTGACTGTCTTTTCTGCTGCGGACATCTCCAATGGGCTTCTCTAGGCCATCTCTATTATTCATGTGCTCTTCAGTCAGTGATTGGCTCAATTTCTCCCCCTCCCCCAGTTGCTCCCTAACCTCTTCAGACAGAGGAGGGCAAAGAGAGTGTTGCTGTTGTTTTTGTATGTCTTCTTCCTTTTCAATCACCCCTTCCTCTCCTCCCTGCTCCTCCTCGTCCTCTTCATCTCTGCTCTCCCTCTTGTCTGAATTGCATTCATCCAATGCTGGTGTGGGAGATGTGTTCTCTGAGCTGTCGTCCTTCTCTGTGGAATATGGATCCTGCTCAAGGTCACCTCTAGAAATGAAAGGCAACGTTTTCACCGAGCTCTCAGACGCCGTTGGAGACTCAGATTTGAATGCCTCTGATTTCATATCTTGACCAAAGTGTTCCTTGTGGCTAGAATCAGAGAGAGCTGCTGGGGACTGTCCAACTAGTGTCTGGACCCCTTGGTAAACCATCTCATCATAGCAAAAGCTTTTTTCTGTCACCTCTTTGTTTACTTTGATGTATAGGTCTGGGCATTTCTCTTCATCTGCCCATTTCTCCAGCCTCTCTGTATTTTTGATGGTTTCCAAATCTCTCTCACAATCAGGAGATTTTCCTTTTGTCACCTCCTCTTTTTCAGTGGATTTCTCTGTCCAGGCAGATTCTTCAAAGTTCTCCTTCACAGGCTCAGTGCTATGCTGTAAATCTGACGGTGAGTCTCTTTCTTGTTTCATAGGACTGGGTATTGTAATGCTTGTTGGAGACCTTTCTTCGCCGATACTCTTCACTGGAGTACTCATGCCATCTCCTCCTTGACCTGAATGGCATCTAGTGAGATCAGGGGTAAGGTTGTGCAGACCTGAGTCCCCAGACCTGGTTGACATATCATCTGGGGATGTCATGGAGCATGATGAGACCGTATCTACGCTGAGTTGAGTGTTGTTGAGGGCTTGTGCTGGGCTTCTGCCCTGTCCACAATAGTAGTAGCCCCGTTCGAGCTGTTCATCACTACTGCTGGAGTAGCCCCCCTCATGAAGTTCCAATGGCATCGGCTGGTGCTGCGGGGTGGAGTAAGGGTCCTGCATGGAGGCTCCACCTACATTGCTGCAGCCACCATCTGGATATGGAGGACTTTTGTACTCATCACCCTTTTTGGAGGATGGTCCATTTCCCGCACTGCTGTTGCTCCCCCCGCTGTTGCGCTTACTGCCTTTCTTGTTGGCCACCAGGGCTTCTGAAAGCAGCAGCTGCTGGACATTATTCGAGATATTCTCCACCTGGGAGGTGAGTGCATTTAGGCTCCACAGGCTGGGATTTGACAAAAGTTTCTCTGAAAAGCGTTCTTTCATGGTGGAAACCTGCGGCGTGCTAGTGTAGCTGTGGGAGGTTGCATGGGGCACATTGGGTGAGGGATGTGAACGTGGGGGCATCAGCATAGTGTTGGTAGTGGCTTGCTCCTGCATACCAGCTGAAGAGGAAGAAGAGGAGGATGCTGCCCCAGGTGTCATGGGAGGCTGGCCATACTGGAACGACTCTGGGTTAGTCATCAGTGGTGACGGCGTGGAACTGTAGGAGGGGGAGCGCCCTACAGAGCGTGCAGGTGAGTGGCTTGACGAGGGGCTACAAGTCTGATAATACTGTTCAGGAGATCTGACGGACAGTTCTGAGAGACAGTAGTTCTGCTGGGGTTGGCTGTAGTGTTGGTATTTAGGATGGGGCTCCTGCGGGCTAGTCATAGCCTGTAAAGCAGGTTGCTGCTCGTAACTTCTGGAGGGGGGCTGCTGGTAACCATAGCTGCTTTGCGCTGACCTGTACCCCCCTTGTTTCAGATTGCCGTGGCTGCTCATCTGTCTACCAAACTGGGAATTCGGAGGCATGTTGTAACCTTTGTAACAGTGAGGCATGGGGCTGCACTTTTCCATGTACGGTGAAGGCGAAGGTGAGTGCTGGGGATAGTGCAGGTGACTCTGGGGGTACATGAGAGGGGAGGGGGAGGGATTCGGTGGGTGGGGCTGGTGATGTGGACTGGTGTAGGCAGGAGTGGAGGGCTGATGGCATTGGGTCTGAGTGTGGCCCAGCATGTTCTGGTCCATGTACTGGGCAGAGCCGGGTGCAGGTGTTCCACCAGCCTCCATGCGCCCCACGATCTCCTGTTCGTATTGTGCTAACTGGGAAGGGTCATCCCACTTCTGCTGGAGGTGGCCCTCGCTCAAATACTGAGCTGAGTAATTTCCAGGCCCCATGTGGTTACTATAACCACCAGGACCCTGCATGTGCTGACTGGGGTTTGGTGGGGGAACTTTGCTTCCTCTATAGGATTTCTTTGCCTGTGAAGTCGCTGAGCTGCCATTTCCATTTCCGTTACCTCCGCCATTGCCTGGGTATCCAGCATATGCCTGCTGGCTGTAACAGTCTTTGGGTCCTCCAGCTCCTCCGGCTGGAGGCATGCTCGTGGGATTTGCCAGCGCGTGAGCCTCATAGCCTGACCTGGCGTGCCCTGGACCTGGGCCTGGATGTGGACCAGGGCCTGGGTGCGGGTGCTGGGGCTGGGGATGATGCGGGTGTTGCCGGTAAGTCTCCAGACGGGATAATTCATGGGGTTCCTGCTGGTAGCAGGGCTGGTTGCTGTGGTAACCACCGCTGCGCTCACGGAAGGACTGCATAACGCTCTCGTCTGTAGCCAGAGCAGGGAGGGGAAGGTGAGGTAAGACGGGAAGGGGGGGAAGGGGGGGTTAGGGGTTCTGGAAACGGGGATAGAGGAGGAAATGAGAAAAGAGAGGGAGAAATTGCCGGGGTTAGTGCTGTTGAGCTTGGGGTTTATCCATTCTACAATATCTCCTCTTATTCCCCATATGTAATTCTATTTTAACATTCAAAGCAACATCTGACCCGTTTCTCTGAGAACTACTGAGGACGAGCTTTTCCACACTTGCACACACAAATATCAAACTGCCAGGTGTGCACAGGTGGAGTATATCATAGACCTCTGACTCAAACAATGTAGTCAATTTAGTAGTTGATGTCAAATCAATATTTGTATTTTATATTTCTCTCGTTGAAACCCCGTCTCTGTTGCAGAACATCTCTGTGCATGTGTGTCACCTGAAGAGCATCAGCGTTGCGTTGTAACACTACTTTGAACTCGCTGCACCTATTTAGCTTTTTCCAGCTGGTTGTGCATGATGCATTATTCATAACTGCTTTGGATCAGACTTTGCCCCTTTTTCCTACGAATTGAAGAATATTACGATTTATTAACAAAATAAACACTATAAAGTGATTTTTCTCTCTGGTGTGTTTTGATGCTGTGCTTCACAAGGGTTGAATCTCTCCTTTGTGTATTTGCCTGCTCAGATGCAAACTCTGGTTTCCTCCAAGGGGAAGTGGGAAGTGTTACAGTGTGTGTCTGTGTGCATGCCTTCCCTGTAACCAGCAGGGATGTCACAGTGTGCGTGAGAGTGTTGTGTCTGTTCCAGTGTTTGTTGTATGATTGTGACTGTGTGCTTATGCATTCATACAAACAGAGAAGGAAGAGTCACCTGGAGACAGAGTGGTGTGTGTGTGTGTGTGTGTGTGTGTGTGTGTGTGTGTGTGTGTGTGTGTGTGTGTGTGTGTGTGTGTGTGTGTGTGTGTGTGTGTGTGTGTCAGCCAGTTCCAGCACAATATCCCAGCATTCAACCCGCCCCAGGGACGCTGGTGCATCCCACCAGACGCACAGTAGCATTATTCATCTCTGAAACACGCAGATTTGTGTGTGTGTGTGTGTGTGTGTGTGTGTGTGTGTGTGTGTGTGTGTGTGTGTGTGTGTGTGTTCTTGCAGTTGCATCGGAGTGGGACCAAAATCCTTTTTTTCTACCAAAGTGGGGCCCTAAGGTCACTTTAAAGGCCTTTTTGAGGGTCAAGATGTGATTTTAGGGCTGAGGTTAGAATTGAGGTTTGATTCGGATCAGTGCAAAGCTTAGACGTCTGCCTTTATTTGTGATGGTTATGAATAGGGTAAGGGGCTAGGGAAGGCACAATGGTGGGGCCCCACTTTTATAGCACTTCAAGTGTGTGTGTGTGTGTGTGTGTGTGTGTGTGTGTGTGTGTGTGTGTGTGTGTGTGTGTGTGTGTGTGTGTGTGTGTGTGTGTGGTGTTTATGTATGCAGGTTCACAGCTTTTGGCATTTCCCTAAATATAAACACCACACACACACACACACCCCTATAGATTCCCCTGGAGATTCTTTGTCCGCCCTCCTGCCTCCGTGTCTCCTGTGCCTGCAGCGCTTCACCTGCAGTGATGCGTGTGTGCGTCTGCGTGTACGCGTGAGGACACTTGTTTACACAATGACCTAAATAAGATGCTTATGAGGGACGAAGGGTGCGATTCTGGCAGACCGAGCTTGCCGAGCGAAGCAAAGAGGGAGGACTCTGATGTTACGGGTCTTTCTGTGGATTTGCATGTGCCTCTCTCATCTCTGCTCTTCTCCACAAGCCTATTCATTGTATTTTCTCGTTTTTGTGTGCAGATCTGACACTGAAAACAAAGCAAAACAGCCAACCAACCAATCTGTCTCCCTCATCAATTTACTTCCCCCTCCCTCTGTCTGACCCCCCATCCTCATTCAAACACGCATGCATGCATTCGTGCATGCGTGCAGGGTCTGGATTCCGATCACGTCTCCTCCCCACCTCCACGCTGCACCTCCTCCTCGGCTTCAATCTCCTACAGGGCTCTGGTGTTATGGAGCTGGCCGTCTGCTGTATTTGTGGATGCACCACATTAGGCTGCACTGCTCCCTGCCTCAGTAGGGGTCAGAGAGGAGAGAGGATGAAGAAGACATGCTGAGATTGCTGAATCCTCCTGATATGTCTTGTCTATTTATCAGGTAGAGCTTGCATTGATTTTGCTGCTGAGTGAGAGAAGACGCAGACAGAGGCAAACGCACTTTAAAGCTCACACACACAGCAACACACCTACGTTGACGGTTTCTTGCATGTGTTCCTCTGTTTATTCTTGCTCATTATCTGTTTTTCCGCCTCTATCCTTTAACCTCATTCATTGTTATCTGTCTGAGGAGGGTGCCTTTCTCTCTTTTCGCTCTCCAATCTCCCCCTTTGTCTTTCTCGTTCACCGCCGGATCTCTGTGTTTCCTCTCCAGGCCCCGTGTTGTGGCTGAAGAGAAAACGGCCGGCAAATGGAGGGGAAAGACAAAACAGGGGCAACGGGAGCCTAATGGGAGGAGAGAGAAGAGGAGCCAGTACTGGGTGAGCGGGAGGCTGCGTTCGGGGGACGCGAGCGGTGATGGAATGATAAGTTTGAAGAGGAGGACAATGAGGAGTTGGGGGGAGGGGGTGCAGAGGACAGAGGAGGATAGATGATTTAGTGAGTGGGCTTTACAAGCCTGACTCCTGGGAAATATGAGCTGCAGCGATCATCGTCCACACACACACACAACACAGATGTGTGCATGCAAAACACTCACACACACACACACACACACACACACACACACACACACACACACACACACACACACACACACACACACACACACACACACACAGATGTGTGCATGCAAAACAGTAGATTGCACGCAAGCTCGCATGGCGCTAGCATCATTAATTAGCCACGGACAAACTTGAACTGCTCCACGCGTGATTGATGATTCTCGACTCTGCCCACAGGTTTCAACACCTGCCTCCGCGGCCGCGCTGTGCGTCTCGCCCAAGTTTCGCTTCCTAACGCGTGTTTCAGCCGTCGAAGGCGCGACGGCAAAATGCTGTCGGGAAGGAAGCGAGCGCCGGAGGACAGGGGAGTAAGGAGAGGAGAGAAGGGCGGGTGAATCTGATTGTTCCGCTGGATGCTTCATAATGCGCAGAGCTGCGACTGGTTGCAGCCCCCTTTCATTCTTTTTTTATCCCCTCTCTCTCTCTTTCATCACATCATCTTCAGAGGCAGCTTGAGATGGGATTTATCTCCTTTCTCTCTCTCCCCACACACACACACACACACACACACACACACACACACACACACACACACACACACACACACACACACACACACACGTACCAAAAGGAAACGGACTGCTCTCTCATTCCATTAACTCTGCCTCTGAAGCATTTTTGCCTCAAATCTTCCCCTGTTCTGCGTCTGTGACACACGCGTTCGCGTACGTGCGTCGACGGATGAACGGAGGGATGATGGAACCTCCCAGCGTTCGCCTCCCCTGACGTCCCGGTTAATTATGCATGCGGCGGTTGTTGGCTGGGGAGGTGGAGCGGCCCGGGAGGAAACAGACAACGCACAGCGACGCTCATCACACGGGCTTCTGACGAACGCGTCCGCCTTTAACACCCTGCTCAGCGCCCAAAGAACGCACATCAGCGCCGCTCTCCTCCAACTAATTACACACAGGCACTGAGTCTATTCACATGCCCCCCCCCCCCACCCCCCGATAGATCACCCGTCTATCCTCCCCTCTCGACGGACACTTTGACCTTTTCCTTGATAACCACAGGTTCAAGTCAGCGGACAGACGCAGGCGCTGATGGACAGGCGGACGTAAACCCCCCCCCCCGCCTCCTCTGCAGCGTCTGACCAGGCCGAGTGGGTGGGCCCCCCCCCCAGGGGAGCGGCTCGGGAGCACATATCGGCTCTGACATTTGGCAGCGCCGCGTTGTCGTGACGTGCAGCTGGAGGTCACGCGGGGGTCACCGTCAGCCAGTCGCACAGATTACAGGAGGCGACGCGGACGGAGCGGAGACCTGCCGTCAGCACTCGCGCGCAGATTTCGCGGACAGATGGTGCTTTAAGACTCCTGGACGGGCGGCAAATGCACTCGGTCGGAGGGCTGGTGGCGAGAGACCGCCGTGTGCATATTGTGAGCGTCCAAAGAACAGGGAGCCTGCGCATGAAATGTAATGGCGTCCAGCAAATGTGTCTTGAAGACGCCGGGAGAAGATGTCGCTTTGTGAGAAGCAGAGACGCCGCTTCTCCTTCGCTTCTCTGCTCAACCGTCGCCTCCATCTGCTTCGCTTTTCCTCCCTCGGTCCAACAAAATGTGATCTACTGGCATCACAGTTTAGCAAACGGCGCTGCCAAATGCGTTTGAATAAAAATTAGCTAGTCTGTTGTGTTTTCATAGCAAATTCTCTATTTCCCTTGACTTAATCCAGCCCTTGTGTTTTTGTGAGGAAACAGCTTTGCCCAGGTCGACGCGGGAGATCTTTTTTTTTTTTTGCAAGCGAGCTCGGTGAATGCAGAGTCTGTGTGTGTGTGTGTGTGTGTGTGTGTGTGTGTGTGTGTGTGTGTGTGTGTGTGTGTGTGTGTGTGTGTGTGTGTGTGTGTCTGTGTGTGTGTGTGTGTGTGTGAGTGTGAGAGAGGTACGGCAGCCTCCTCTCTGGGGTTTAGGATGACTCATCGGCATTCACAGACATGGCTGTCTGTTTCATCTCTGATGAAGATGACACTCTAGACACAAATGTCTGCACGCGTGCACAAAACCATTAACACTAAGCACACACTCCGCGCAGACATTACTGAAACGCAGAAACCTGGAGGAAGAGAAGACGGAACCCTTGACAGCAACAACACAGGCAGACGCACACACACACACACACACACACACACACACACACACACACACACACACACACACACCGCTGCCGCTTCAGCATAAAAGAATAAATAAAGGTCAGAGAGAGAGAATGCGAGGCAGACGTGTCAGTCTGTGAGCAAGAGAGAAATGCATCAGCCACTTCAATTATCTGCTTAGCATTACAGGTTTAGAGTTTCTATTCTCTGGAAGCAGGATGCAGAGGCAATATTAAACCGGCGTGCGGTAGCATGACATGGCCCCGCGTCTCTCCGCATCTGTGGTCTCAGAACGTGACGCTCTCTTCAGCCGGAGCCTCCGACTGAAAGGCGTCCGCGTCGTTCTGGCGCCCGTCATTTCCTGACAGGTCGCTGATGTCCACTGACCTTTCAGGGAGGAACAACTTCACACCGGGGATTGTTACATCACATCAACAAGAGGGATGAGAAAGAAAAAAAGAACACAGGATCTGCAGTCACCATGGTAACTGAAGAGTCTCTCAGTCAGGTGAAGCCTGCGTGTGGCGGGAAGGGAAGTAACGCAGGGCTTCGTTCACAGACGGGTGGAGACGGATCACACGGCGTGTGGTTCATCCATGAAACAATCTGCCTTTCCAAAATGGCCGCCACGGTGACCACGGAGGTTGTCAGGTGTTTGGCCACTGAACCTACAGTATGTTCTCATATGGTTCTCCAGGTCGACAGAAATGAAACGGAGGATGAGAACGGGAGCTCAGAGGCAGAAAAGGACGGAAATGAGCGAAGTCATGAGTCAGTGAGATGAAAGACGCCGTGGTTTGGGGTCAGGAGTAACATGGAAGGCTTAGCAATTAAGCACTGCGTATTGTCATGCAAATCTGTGGGAGTCGGGTTATTTTCAGCTACGTTTGGGTCTGAAGTCGTCTGTGCGTCGGGACCGGCCTGATTAAAATGGAGTCTACATTCATGACATTCATGGATCCATGTCCACTGCAAAGGACATTCCATCAAAAAACAATATATATATTTACGCAAATAAATTGTTGTGACGTGCAGTTTTTAACCCACATTTAGTATTTAATGCAGAATAAAAAGGAACTGCAGCACATTTTCTTTCCTGAGTCAAAAAAAAGCTCGACGTGGACGTTTCTTAAATTCTTCTTCAGCGCCACAGTCTGACATTAATTGGGTCTTGGGGAAAAAAGGCGGCTCGCTGTTTGGGAGATCACCACCCACTGGAAGAATCAGCTTGTGTCTGTACGTGCTGTTTTGACAACATCTCTGTGGAGAATTTCTTATTCCTCAGTGCATCTTTGAGAAGCAAGCATTGATTGGTGCGTCTCACGCTAGAAGCGAAAGGACAGAGATTTTGTCTTTCAGCGTCTCACAATCCAGACTCGAACCAGTAACTTGGAGCCAGCAGTATGCACTTTGTGTTACTTTTTTACAGGCATCCTATTAAAAACCGAATCACCTCCCTTTCTCACCTAACAATGGGCAGGAAATGGACATATGGGCTCTGAAAGGACGAATCGTATGGACCTATTTGTCTGAACATCCTTTTCTGGCGTGCTCAGCCTTCCAGCCTTGACCCAGAAGCATTTGTCCTTCGCTGCTCCGCTCGTCCACCCTCCTTTATCTCCCTTTTCCATCCTCTCCTCTCTGTCTCATCTCCTGTCTCTCAGAGCGGTCACCTCCAGCCGGCAGCTGCTGAATGTTGCCCTTTGAAGGACTAAACCTGGCTTTGTTGACATGGTAACGGAGTGACGAGGCGGGTGGGGATGAAGGGCGTGAGGCGAGGGGGGAGGTGGGGGGTGGGGGGTGGGGGAGAAAATGACGGGCAATCACGGAACCGAGCGCGCTCCCATCGCATAGGTTGGTGTTGGTCATGGATGCGTGGCCACGTGACGAGATCCAGAAGAAAGAAAACTGATTGCTCATTACAAGCTCTGTGTGTGTGTGTGTGTGTGTGTGTGTGTGTGTGTGTGTGTATGTGTGTAGGCAGGCGGCTACAAACATGAATCAATTTCAGCTTGTGCGAGCGTCTGCTAAATACGCGCTCATAGGTGCAGGCGTTTGGCATGAATGTGCTGCTGCGTGTGACGAAAAGGGCTTGAGGAGAGCTTTCATGATCGGGCTCGGCTGCCTGCAACACCCCCGCAGTGAGTGTGCGAGTATGTGTGTGTGTGTGTGTGTGTGTGTGTGTGTGTGTGTGTGTGTGTGTGTGTGTGCGTGCGTGTGTGTGTGTGTGTGTGTGTGTGCGTGTGTGTGTGTGTGTGTGTGTGTGTGTGTGAGGGCATCGGTGGACTCCAGCTAACCTTCCAGAGCGCACAGGGAGTGAGATCTACAGACACAGAAGAAGAAGAACAAAGGAGAAGAAAGCGATGCTCCGAGGGTTCATGTTCCCATAGTATTGATGACCTCACTAATGCCCACACGCTGCTGCCTGTTCTTTTCTACAGGTCCTTTTTCCCCCTCACGCACGCGCACACTACTCGCACACGCACGAGAGCCGGGGTCCTGTAAAGTGGGCCGCAGAGCTACTTGGTATTCCGTCAGAATTCCTGCAGCGAGGGAGGCTGTGAAGCGCGAGGAAGAAATGATGCAGGGGGAAGACGGGACGAGAGCGGGAGACAAAAGCAGGTTCCAGGCTCCCGTTGGCGGCGGCGGCGGCGGCGGCGGCGTGTTTTAACGGCGGACGTGGGGACGTGGAGGAGCGGAGGGTCCAGGCTGCAGAACAGATGCTGCAACGGCTCATATCTTGCAGTGACCCATTTTAGCTGGGTCCGGAGAACACACACACACACACACACACACACACACACACACACACACACACACACACATCTGCCCTTTCCAGGTAATGAGGTGGTGTGCTCCACTGAAGCAGGAGCACGTTTGGTGTGACATCCATGCTGGGGCTCGTGGTGGGTTTCGCTCCCTAACACTCTTTTGCGCACACACACACACACACACACACACACACACACACACACACACACACACACACACACACACACGCATATACGCATGTAACTCACATGTGTAAATGTGCCTAGAATCACACGCACACGGACACACACTGATTTTGCACCTGCTCCCTCTCTGTGCCACTTTGGTTCTGTCTAATTGATGACGCTGCGTCACTCTCTCTCTCTCTCTCTCTCTTGCTCTCTCTCTCTCACTCACACACACACACACACACACACGTCCTCCTCTCTGCTCTCGTTCTCTTTGTGTCCTCTGAGTTGCGCCCCGTGTCCTCTGCCCGCGTGCCCTGTAGCCACGGTGCAGCTGCTGGCAGTGATGTGTGGCTTCGCCTCCATGCGTGTCCGTGACCTTGTCTCGGGTCACACCCGGCAGGCGGCTCTTCGGTCTGGCCCATTGAACCCGTAGCCCGAAGCAGAGATTAGTGGCAGCGGTGAGCAGCACATGAGCGTTTCATTGCTGCGTCTCAACATCACGCCGCCCCGTTGACGTCCCTCTGCTCATCCGTCACTATGGAGACGTTGTGCATGGAGCTTTCCATGTGCATGGATGCAACTGTGCTGTTTTATATTGGAGCTTTCTTTAATGATCTGTGTCTATATCTGTGCCTCCTAGCATCGGCTCAGAAGGTGTCCTTGATGACCTGCTCTCCTTTTCCTCCTCCTCTCTCCTCTCCACTCCACTACTCTGTTACCTGAGAGCCAGACTGGGGAATACTCCATCTGCAGATGCAGACAGACTGGCACTAAAAGGAGACCGGCCACCGATACACCGATGGCAGATCAGTGAAACGAGAGGAGGATGGGAACGAGGAGGCGAAGATCCAGCAGGGCCGAACGGAGCGGGATTAGAGGAAGGAACAGGATAGGCGATAGTGGGAAGAACATGAGGGAGGGACTGGAGGGCACGCGAAGAGGATGGGGAAGAGCAGATGAAGGGAGATTTGGAAGAAATGGAGGAGCGGCGGGGGGAAAAGGTGAGAGAAAGTGAAGTGACGGAGAGGGAGAAGGTGAAATATTATACGGGAGGGGAGGGGGGGGGGTAAGTGGCGAGATGTGAAGCGGGGTTTAGAGCAGCAGAGAGGCGACAACAGGCGGGAGCGAGGGAGCGATGCTGCGAGATCAAGGGAGACGGGGGAGGAAACGACAGGCAGAGAGACGTAGATGGAGGGAGGGGGAGAGAGGGAAGAGGGGGAAGGATGCGGGATCGAGGGCACCGACTGTAGACACAGGAGAGGGAGAGTAGGAGGGAGAGACGGATTGAAGCCGCGAGATCAAGGCAGATGTGAGGGAGAGTGTGAGGAGGGTGAGGACGGGGGGATCGTTATCGCGGGGCTGAGCCGCCGATTGATTCGCGTCCGTGTCCTGAGCCGGTGGAACAACGGCGGCGCTGGGGAGACGAGCCCCTCCTCGAGAGGCGGACGCAGCCGCGCCGGCGCGCGACCATTAGGCACGTTTGATGTCCGCGCGATTAGGAGAGCGGGCGAGCGAGAGAGAGAGAGAGAGAGAGAGAGATGACGAAGTTTGAACAGTTAGTGGGAGAGAGACGCAGATAAAAGCAGATTGAAGGAAGGGGGAGACGGAATGGGGGAGAAACCAACAGACGGTGACAGAGAGGATGACGGGAAGGGAAAAAAGGGAGCGAGGAGAGGTGACATCAGGTTACAGATCTGCTGGTCACTGCTGGGGGGAGACAAAGGGAGACAAACCGCTGCCAGCTCCTCTCGGCCCCGCGCTCCCTCCTGCTTGTGGCGCAGTGTGACAGTGGAGGTGATGTGTGCAGGTCCCACCGGGGACCAGGCGAGTGTGAATACGACGGTGGAAGTCTGCCAACTAAGCCGGGAGTGAGGGGGGGGGGGGGGAGGAGGGAGGGGGGAGGGGGGTGCAGGAAGAGAGAGAGGAAGGAGGAGGAGGAGAATAGAGAACGACGGAGAGAAACGGAGCGGAGGAGGAGATGAAGATGAAAGGAGGGATCGGATCCTCGACTCCCACTCTCGCTTTCTCTCGGGGTGATGAGCCTTGATGTGCCGGGGCGAGCGAGGGAGCGAGCGAGGGAGGGAGGGAGGGAGGGAGCGAGGGAGGGAGCAGGCGGGAGGGGATAAACACACACGCGCCGCCGCCTTATTCTGCGCCACGAAGACCCAAATGACTCCTCGCTCACTAATTAAACTTTAATCTCCAATAGCGCGCAAATTACCTGCCACGCAAGTGAGCGCCGAACTACAGGGAAACGGGGGGTGAGGGGGGGGTAAAGGGGGGGGGTGAGGGGGGGGAGAGATGGACGGATGAAGGGAAGGAGGCTCGGACTGAAGGTCACGCTTCACCTGCAGATGTGTTCGCCGTCCTTTCCTCCCATCCATCAGCGCGCCGACATACGTGTTCACACGCGCGTCAGAGCCAGAGCCGCAAGCGGAGCGGCGGCGGCGGCCGCGGCCTCGCTCCCGGGGCCCGTCTCCCCCGTCTCCCCCCTTTCCTCTCTCACCTGAATGTTATCGCGCATGCACACAGCCCTCGCATCCTCCGCTGCCTGGCTGCGTTCCCATCGCTCCCCTACAGGCACAGCCTCTGCCGGAGCGCACGCACACACACACAGACACACACATGCGTGCGCGCGCCGCCATTTTGTGCCACGCCGCGGAGGACATCAAGCTAGCGCGTCTGACACATGGTCAATTACAAGGAAG
Source organism: Betta splendens (assembly GCF_900634795.4). Classification (NCBI taxonomy): domain Eukaryota; kingdom Metazoa; phylum Chordata; class Actinopteri; order Anabantiformes; family Osphronemidae; genus Betta; species Betta splendens. The sequence goes on along the minus strand of NC_040888.2, from coordinate 4,395,856 downwards.
GAGGGATAATTACCAGCTTTGTTCTACCTGCTCCTTTCCTCTCTGCTGCTCTCTGCGTGTTTGTGTTCTCCGCAGCAGAGAAGGAGGCCATTAAAGCTAACGCAAGCTAAATATATACCACTGGCTGTTCCATGTTCACCATCTATTGGCCTTGCTGGGACATTGTTAACTTTTTTAGTTTTATGTGTTACGCCGCAGACTCGGTTGCATCCAGTGGAGGATGTGCGGCGGAGGAGTCGCAGTCACAGCGGTGATCAATTGCAGCAGCAGGGACTTAAGTCTGTTCAATTAACAAAAACACAGTTTGTGGTGGCGGCGTGATTTACTCTCCGCTCTGCGGCGCCGCTTCATTAAGGCCTCACAGCAGGAGGCCGCGCGTCTGCAGAGTGACCCGAGAGTCGCGCTTTCGTCCCGTTAGAACCTGAGCGTGACGGAAGTCAACCGCATTCGCCATCACAGGCCCGGTTTGTAGCTGCCGCTGCTCCCGTGTCCCAGGATGAGTCTATTGGTTGAATAGCGCCGCGCTAACGGGAGCAGCGCTAACGCAGCAGCAGCGCTAACGCAGCAGCAGCGCTAACGCAGCAGCAGCGCTAACGCTTTTATCTGAACTGCCTCACAACCAGTGAGTGCACATATTTTTAGCCCGGTTGGTGCCGATGGGAATTACGAGCCCTAAACTCGCTCTATTATCTGTGCAGTTAAGTCACGAGCTGGGTAGAAAAAAAAAAAAAGCCGGAACAACCAGTCGCTGTCCGGCCTGTTGGGATTAAAGCGAAGGTGCCTTAACGCCGGGCGTTACGCTCGGTCGGTGGTGAGCTTTGCAGTGGGGGGACATTAGGGACCGATCAAGAAAATGCCCGTCATGCAAGATTGGCGGTGTGTTGTAGAGAGTGTGTGTGTGTGTGTGTGTGTGTGTGTGTGTGTGTGTGTGTGTGTGTGTGTGTGTGTGTGTGTGTGTGTGCCCGCTGTGCGTGACTAGACAGAGTCAGGTGTTGTGGGAGGGGCGCTGGCACCATAATGCACCCCATATGCTAGTGACTGAGCGGTGGGTGAGTGGAGGGGGGGGGTCTGCTCTGAGCCTGCAGCACGTGACTTCACCCCCCGCAGGCAGAAGGGGCACCGGGACTGAGAGACGCTGACTTAGAGGTTATGCAAGGATGCTGCTGCTGCTGCTGCTGCTGCGCGGAAAGACGCCGGAGTTGTCGCGTGCGCTCGGCGCGGCAGCGGCAGACTGTTGCGGCTGCGCCATAATGCAAATGGCGAGCGTCTGCACATTTCTCCACCGCGGACTCTCTCAGGCTGATGGGAACGAGCCGTGACCTACATGGGCGCATCCGCAGCCTACGTGCAGCGCGGCTAATTTGCCCCCGCTCGCTCTGCGCCGCGTCCTCCGCGGCGCCGGCGTCGGAGCTGACGCGCTCATGTCACGCGCCGTCGAAATGCATGTGTTTGGCTAAGTAGTCTAAATCTGTAGGATTAAGCTCATAAGGCGCCAGCGCGATGCCGTGTGTGTGTCTGATGGTAAGACGGCGGCGGTGACATGAGCACCGAGGAAGGACGTGCAGCATTAGCGCCGCGTGCGCTCGCTGTTTGCCTTTGGATTTGCAGACATGACCACATGCGTTTGCATGCACACATGTTCTGAAGCGCGCGCACACACATACATACACACACACACACACACACACATGAACACACTCATCAGTGAAGCGTGAGAAACAAATGATGCCATTGCCTCTTTTCAGTCCCTCAGCAGAAGGCTCCTAAAAACAACATCATCACACACACACACACACACACACACACACACACACACACACACACACACACACGCTCAGAGCAGAGGGTGGTGCTTGATCACCTCTGATGTCTGTGGTTAGTATGACATTGAGACGTGGCTCTACTGTTTACGGAGGAGACAGTTCTGCTGTTGTTCCATCCATCTTTAAAGTTAACTGGCTTATCTGCTCCACCCAGCACCTAGCAACCGGCCCACAGCCCAGCAGGGCCAAGCCTTCCTTGTTTCCCTGGCAACGCACCGCTGGCCTCGTAAAGTGGCGTGCCTCCGTTTAGGTGCCTATACGTCCGGGGCAAAGGCCGCATGAATCATCAGAGCATTCGTTTCTGAGCTGCTGGAGGTAAACAAACCGCGGACGCGATTGGCCGCCGCCGCGTGCAACAGGGTTGTGTTCCACGAAAAAAATAAAATGTGCTGGACCGCTAAACACCACAAAGCTGAGATCTGCTTTTCCTCCAGCAAGAAAAAAAAGAAGCTTTCAGAGATTCTCACAATGGCAGATGGTGGAAGGAGAGAAAGGCCGGTGGAAAAAATCCCGTCCAAGATGTTTATCCTTTTCAGAAAAGCAGAAAGCGAAAACAAATGCATATGGAGGGAGGGGGAGGCGGGATAAGTAGCCGTGTCTTCTTTGTGACGGGAAACAGTGGGGTTTGAGCAAAACACGGACATCATTCTTCGCTTTTGACACCGAGGGACGGCAGATATGTGTTTGTTTATGTTTAGGTTTGAAACGGGAGAGAACGACGCGAGCATCGTCGCCGGGCGCCGTGACGACGCGCTGGAGTCCTTCGCCTCCTCCTCTATCCTCCCTTGCCCCCTTCCTCTCGCCCCCCCCCCCCCCCCTCCCTCGTTGCTGCCAGCCCCTACCTGTCTCATTTGCATAGGATGCCTTATTTGCATACATATGAGCTAAAGAGAAAAGGGATTTGTGTGCGGAAGAAGAAAGAGGAGGAGAGGGGAGATACGCAGGCAGGAGGTGGCTGATGAAAAGAAATGAAAAAGAGCGCTTTCAGGAGGAAACTGCGACCGCAACCTCCACACACACACACACACACACACACACACACACACACACACACACACACACACACACACACACACACACACACACACACCCTCTTTCATTTCTGTTCTTGCCCTTTAGGTCACACCTTGGCGAGCTCCCACGAAGGCCCCATTAATGTGAAATATCAAACGGAGAGAGCAAAGCAGCTAAGAGTGAACAGATAACTGATAAAAGATTGGATGCACTACGGGGCAAATGAGAGATGGAAACAGAGGCGGCGCGAGGACGGATGCGCTGCCCGGCTGCAGAGCCGATCAGCTGTGAATCAGGCCAACATCCTCAGCAGAGATGCAGGCGGCCGCACACGCGCACCAGCGGCGGCTCTATTAATCACAACCCCCCGATCTGGTCTCCACATCGGGCCGAGCCGGACGCGTCCCACACAACCCGGCCCTGATTCTGCAGACGCGAGCCCTCGAAGCACACGCGCCCTCGCGCGCGGGCGTGTTTATCCTGCTCGACTGTGCTGATTGCGTGAGTCTAATGGCCGAACGGAGCGGAGCAGCGCTCCCTCCCGTCTCTCTGTGGACGGAGTCCAGACGTGAGGCAACTGCAGAAGGCAGGCATAGCATATGAAAAGACAGCGGACATAGATTTGTGTGTCTGTTTGTGGGCGTTTGTGTGTGTGTGCGCGTGTGTGCGTTCATCCTCCGCTCTTTGTTTGATCTTTCCGTCAGGGCCTGAAATGCTGCGGCGCACTAGGAATAATAACTTTCCTGCCAGCGCTCCCACACACACGCATCTGTGCTCAGTGGAAGTGCATGTGTCCGTGTCCACACACACACACACACACACACACACACACACACACACACACACACACACACACACACACACACACACACACACACACACACACACACACCGTCCCTGAGTGGCTCTACATGCATCTGTGCATGCGTGCAAACACACATATTTGGTCGCTGATGTGTGAACCAGCTCCTGTGTATCACAGGGACTGACTGGAAAGGATAGAGAATGTGATGAGAGGTGGCAGGGGGTAAGAGTGAAGATGAAAGCCTGGAGGGGGGAGGAGGGGGGGTAAAAGGGCAAAGGAGGGATGCAGACGACGTAAGTGGAAGCCAGAGACAAAGGGGAGAGGATGGACCGAATTGGGTTGATGAGGGAAGGACAGATGTGCTGACTGCTGATTGGACGGAAGAGAGTGAGGGAGAGAGAGAGAGCGACAGCGAGGGAGAGAAGGAGAGAGATGGAGCGACAGCGGGGGAGAGAGAGAGAGAGAGCTTGCCACCTCCAGTCAGCGGCCATTAGCGCCAGCAGCAGCTCTGAGACACCATCCCTCATTCTGCTCTGGCAGCACTGGTACAATTAGACACACATGCACACACCGTCATGCACACGCTGATCTATTCGGCTTTTCCCTCCCTCGCACGCACGCATGCGTGCGCGCGCGTGTGTGTGTGTGCGCGTGCACGTGTGGGGCTGAGACCGGTTTCTGAGCTCAGTCTTTTTTTGCGTGTGTGTGTTTGTCATCGAATTGAAATACTTAGAGACAGAGTGAATGTCCTTGTGTTTGATCTGCTTGTGTGTGTGTGTGTGTGTGTGTGTGTGTGTGTGTGTGTGTGTGTGTGTGTGTGTGTGTGTGTGTGTGTGTGTGTGTGTGTGTGTCTGCCACTCAGGGCCCTGTGCCCAGGCCTGAGAGTGAGTGATAGAGACCATGCCAACATGAGCTGCATGCCACAGTCTGTACCCGGGTCCTGCCACTGCCAGCGCCCTCCTCCTCCTCCCCCTTCATCTCTGTCTGTCCTCTTTCTCTCCAACGCTCTCCTCTCTCATCCTTCCTCCGTTTTCATCTCGCCGCTCATGCGCCGTCCCCGTCTCTCCGCTCTGTCTTCGGCGTTTTTCGTGTCCTTTTCCCTCTCACCTTTTTGTGAGCTCAAGTCCAACGTGGCCTCCTCCTTTAAATCCGTGCGTCTCTGTTGCCTCCTGCGGTTCATTCATCTCAGTGAAAACCTGTTTCATAACAATCTGTCTGTGTCACTGTTCACTGATACATTTCTTACCCTCGTTCCCCATTTTCACTTCTGTTCACGTTCTTATCAGCCCTTTTATCTCCTCCTCGACCTCCTCTTCTTCTACATCCATTATTTTTCCCACTGACTGCCACTAGTGGCAGCTGTTTCCCAATTATCAGTCCATTCATAAACGTCCATTTCTCCATCTTCCTCCATCTCTGGGACGTCTCTATTCAGCCCTCTCATCACAGTCCTCATTACCCAGCCTTCCTCCTTCCCTGGTCCCCTCCTTCCTCCTCCATCACCTGCCTCTCAGCGGCGTTCCTCCTAATTTCCATACAGCCCAGCATCCGGCGGACCTGCCGGGCTCCACGTGCACACGCACGCACGCACAGGAGGAAGTATAAATGCTTCCAAACACACGCGTGCGCACACACTCGCGCATCCAGAGACATTCAGGTGAAGGAAGATAAGCACATTGAGGAATTTATGTTGTCTCTCACACACCAACACATTCAACCAGGATATAATGAGATTTTGCCCCTACTGTATTCTTTTCTCCATCTTCATTACAAATTAGTTTACAATCATTATTTAAATATGAAATACAAACCATTTCAGTGGCAAATTAGACACTGCTAAGTCCTTAAAACCATTTGCCGCTTTCTTTTATCCACTCTTTCCAGTCTTGGCACTGCACATATTTCATACACGCAGAAAGCTGATAATTGAGTGAGCGAGGCCTATTCTCTCACAGCCTTCACTGCACATGTAGCGAGACAGAGATCTGCTGCTGCTGAACTACAGAGGCCGATAAAAGCTGGGGTTTGCTGGATGGATGGGCTCCGGGCTGCTGACCGCTGCCTTTTCTAGGCCAGTTATCCAGGGGAGAGCTCATTAGGCTGAGCCGGAGGTGGAGGTGCGTGTCCGCCGCCGCTAATGCGCCGCCGCCGCCGCCGCCGCGTGTTTGATGGTTTGGTGTTTGCATGCAGCTTGTGTGTGTGTGTGTGTGTGTGTGTGTGTGTGTGTGTGTGTGTGTGTGTGTGTGTGTGTGTGTGTGTGTGTGTGTGTGTGTGTGTGTGTGCGTGCGGCGTAACGGCGTTACACAAGGCGCAGAGCAGAGCCAGAGAACGAAGAGGAGCCCTGCTTATTAGGCCACCTTGTGGGATTCATGGTGCTGAGACGGAGACAGGAAGCAGAAAGTACGGGAGGGAGCGAGATGGATGGAGCAGTGAACTAGGGCGGCCGAGGATCAGGCAGCTTGCAGGATGGCTGTCTGAGGTCCTGGGGGAAAGGGCTGGCTTGTTATTTTAAGGTGGGTGAATCTGGCGCTCACCTCGTATTGAAAATGAAACGAGTGCACACACACACACGCATAAACACACACACACACACACACACACGGAGGCAAACACCTACACACGTCGTCTCTGTGCAAATAAAGCTGACAGCACGCAGTGTAGCAGCTATCACAGCACCTTAGAGGCCTATCTGTCTCGCCTAATGGGCCAGTGTGTGTGTGTGTGTGTGTGTGTGTGTACCTCATCCCTCATCACATCAACCTGGAGGTGACACCGCCGCTGCACAGACCCCACGAGTGCGTGCTTCCCTCTCTGTCGCTAACACGCAGCCGTGTGTAAATGCGCATGACGTCATCACCGGTCGCGCCTTGGCATCCGGACGGCCGGCCGGCCCTCGTGCCCTCCTGCCTGCGCGGCCCTGTGACTTGGCGTCGGTGACATTTGACGTAGCGCAGCGCCCGCAGCGCGAGCTCCGCGGCTGCGCTCGGCTAGCGTGGCAGCGCGCCTCGGCTTGCACTCGCCACATCGCATCTCATCACATCACATCACAAGTCATCTTACCGTGCCACGTCCCCCCCTCCCCCTCCTCCCCCCGTCTCTTTCTCATGTCTTCCTTTTCATCCCCGCTCCTCATTCCTCCCCGTTTCTTCTCAGTCACGTTCTCTTTGCTCCAAAGCCTCCGTTCCTCCTTCATTTGCTCCCTCCGCGTTGCTCTTTATCTGAGCGTCTGCCGCTTTCTTCCTTTCACTGCTCCATTTTCATCTCATCTCATTTCCTGTTTTTTTTTCTGCTGCATCCATCCTCTGTGTCACATCTGATCCTCTCCCTCCTTTTTGTCCAACTTTCTCTCACTCTGCTCTCATTTCCTTTCCCTCTTCTCCATCACCCAGCTCACTCTCTCCACCTCACTCCTCCTTTTGTCTGTTCTATCTTTTATTATAATTCTCTTCACCCCCCCCTCTCTCTTTTCAGCTCACACCAGACCAATTAGCTTGCATCAGTCCACTCTTGTTGGCTCAATAATACCCAGCAGGTAGGCCGCGGTTCTATCAAGCAGGTGTGTGTGTGTGTGTGTGTGGGGGGGTTGTTTACAAAGGAGGCCGTGGACGGGTCAGTCGCCGCGTCCCGTTGCGTCTGCACGCGTGCGCTGAGCTGCATTCGCACACACCTAGACGCACGTGGATGCACAGGCACGCACAAGCGCACATCTGCTTGGCGCGAGGGCCCGCCGCGCACGCTCCCTCGACCAACAGATAAACAAGTGTGCTCGCATCTCCCGGGAAGTAACCATGGCAACCATCTCTCCCTCTCTTTCTTCCTCTCTTTTCTCACTCCCTCGCTCTCTGACTGAGCCGCTCGGTTGGCTGGCTGCTCTGGAGGCAGACAATGGCAGGTTTCAAGGCCAATGTCAACCCCCCCACCCCACCCCCTGCTCCCCTCCCTCTTTTTACTATACAAGCCAAGAAAGGGTAAAAAAAAAAGGCTTCCTGCATTGATGAATGTGATGTCACAGGTGAGGCAGCAGCCACGGCGAGCAGCTCGATGGGGAAACGTAAAAAAAACAAAAAAAAACACATGGATCCAGCAAGATTTTTTGCAATTGCCGTCTGCCCCCCCGTCCCCCCCTCCTCCCACACCTCCCTCTCTTCCTCTTTTTGTATAACGTGGCCAATTGCCTTCTTCCCTTTGTAGGGCGCAAGAGGAAAAGGGGATTTCATGCAGGCTAACTAAGCTCCTAATCCTCTGTTTCATGCCGCTCTCTCTGCCGTTCTCCCGCTCTCTGTTTATCTGTCTCTCTCTCTCTCTCTCGACCTCTCCCACTCTCTCTCTCTCTCTTTCTCTCACTCCCGATATTTCTGCCTTTGCCGGAATTGTTGCCTCTTTAGTGCGATGCAGCGGTGGAAGAAGTATTCAGACGTTTCATGTAAGTAAAAGGATGAATGCCACAGCGAGTGCTCGAGTAATCGAAAGCAAAAAGTGCTGCGTAAACTGCTCCTGTCAGCGCTGAAGTACATTTTAATGCTTGTAGATAATGACAGCGAAGATGATTCTAAATATTTGATTTATTCTTAGGTTGTTAAATCCATCAAATCGATAAACCATCGTATTTTATGAACTCTGAATCTATGACGTAACAAACAAGAGTCTGAACATTTCTGAACATTTTTATTTACAATAGCATTTTGTTTATTGTCTCTCACAAACACGTCCACGTGATGTGATTCAGTATCATAGCTCTGTTTTGGTCTCCTCCTGATTTGCCTGTTTTAGGACCTAACTTCTCATCTGTGTTCAGCAGCCAGACACTAAATCATTCTGTCTGCTGTTCGTGCTCCGGTGCAGCCACTGATTAGACCTTTTTTCTTTTACCTCCTGCTACCAGGAGCTGAGAGTGAACCCAAAGACTAAAGTTGCGGGCCGTTAAACCAAAAATAATGGGCTGAGAAATATGCAATAAAACCCCAGAACGGTGACGAAACCTGCTGAGTCAGGTAATATTTCTAAGTAGGTAGATCACAACAAGCAGATCCTTTTCATAAGCACTTGGGTCTGTTGTTAATGTGAAAACATAGATTAGAGCAGCACGCAGCCCCAGTAGATGTACTTTGCACTTGTGTCAATGTGAGGTGACAATTCTAAAAGGAGATGCGAGAGAGTCTTTTGCTGCAGTGCCCTGTCCCTGTCTCCCTGTCTCTCACGTCTTTCTCACCTGCTCCGAATGACACACAAAAAAAACATCTTTCTGTCCTGAATGTGTGTGAGAAGGCGAGCGAGAGCGAGAGGAAGAGAGCTGTCAGCCACTCTGGCTAACCACCTAATAGGTTGCCATACTGAACTGACATTTGAAGGCTACGGGAGCATTAGTCCTGAAATGAAAAAGAGCGAGGAGGGAGCCGGGAGGAGAGAGATTGGATATGCAGCGAGCGTGCGGTGGAGTCGGCGGCCCTTATCAATGCATCTGTCCATCCATCCGCACCACACGGCCTCATCTCCTCTATGATCTCCACCCACCCCGCTCCTCCGCCTCCTCGCGCCGTCCCTCACTCGCCCTCGCGCTCCGCCTGACTCGCCCAGAGAGAAGAGAGGGGAAGGACGGAGATGAAGGGGGAGAAGAAGAAATGCAGTCGGGGGCCGAGCCGCAGGGGGCCGAGCGAGCGCACGACGCAGGAGCAGGAGTGTGCGAGGGGAACCGAGCACAGGCACAAGAGCCAAGGACAGAGGGGGGATCTCAGATGTTTAATTTACAGTCCTTCCTGCTGCAGACAGATGTGAGAGACGGGGAAATAGACGGCGATAAACAGACAGCGAGACGGACAGAGCGACAGCCAGATACATGCAGATAGAGGGAATCTGGGCGGCGCGTCTTAAATCTCTGTCTCCGCTGACAGCTGCTATTGAGCCACTTTTTAGCCAGTGGAGCGACACCAAAGACTTGAACCTCTCTTCCTTAACTCTCCATTTATCTTTTGTCACTCGTCAGTCCTTTTTTTCCCTTCTCTTTAACTGTTCCCATTTCAATCTATTGTGAACCATCAAAGGTAATTTGTTTTAAATTGCTGCACTGCCGTGAACTGAAGTGAGGCTGCACTGCTGCACTGGCTCGTTCTGGGTACGAGCTGTGATTGGCTTCAGGAGCCGGATGAAAATCAGACAAATTCCTTAATCCAATGTATTTACATCATATGTGTGTTTATCATCATTCTAATGTATATTGATTAGTAATAATTAGAAGCATTTCATGGTATTCACATTTAGAGGAGAAGGATGATAATGTAAGTTTTCTTACTATTGCTTAGCAAATTGCAGCAGTAAATTGATTTATTGGACCCAAAATGGCTTCGTGAGTTGGAAAACTTTCATTTTGACATAAATGTAGTTTTAGCTCATCAGAATGCGTCACTAAAAGCCACGCGACAACTCGCTTTCCACTCAGGGCTTCGACGCTCCCAGCGATAGATGAACAAGACACCAGAAACATCCCATCTGCTCAAAAACCGGGCAACAGGCAACAGACTTGTCCGACCTTGACTCCAACCAGCTCGTAAAAACTGCTGATCAGCCACATCTGTGTCCAACCATGCGCTGATGGCTGTGCTCACATCCGACTGCTGTGCTGCTGCGTGTGCTCTGGCACAGCCCGGCCTGCTTTGCCCCGGCCCGCTGGAACAAACGGGCCCCGTTCAGTTGGACCAGAACCTCGTGTCCATGCTATCGACGTGCACGACTGCTCCAGATGTTCAGATGCTTTGGAAAGAAAATGTGATTCCAGCCAAAGATGAACGCAAACACGTCTTATTGGTGGGAAACGTCCAAACGGGCCCATTTAGGATGTTTCATAGAGTAAAAACCTAAGTGGCTGAAGCTCGTGGGTAAGTGAACAGCAGTATGCTGCGTGGGAAGGCGCTACCGTGGCTGAAGCAAATGCCAGATCAGGAAAATGTCATGTGGCAAATGAAACGGCAGTGATGTCGTCTATGAAAAGTCACATTTCGGAGCGTTTTCGACCAATTCCAGGATCAGAAAATGCCCACGGCAGCACAACAAGTCTGACGCCAGCGATACTTCAATGTGAAGCTCTCCCACCGCCACGCCGCTGTGTCCGTGCACGTGTCCGTGCACGTGTTCGTGTCGGATAGCAACTGCCACTTAGGCGCTAATTAATTGTCAATGATTGTCTGAGGAAGTGTATGCAGCCCTTCATGCAAACTCTAATTTCCCCTTTCCCACCTTCCCCAGGCTACAATAATTGGTCTCAAACACAAACACACACGCGATCCCGCCGCCGCGTGCGCGCGCGTGCGCGTGCGCGCGGCGCTCGCAGCGAGCGGCTCCATCGGCAGAGAAAGCCGCACGCTGGCAGGAGACTCGGATAATTAACTTTCCAACTAACTAAGCAGAGGCGACCGGGCGCGTGTGTGTCGCGCGCGCGACGCCAGGTACGGACGCGTGTGCGTCGCCGGTTTCCACGCGTCACGCGCTGTTTGTGTCGTAGGCTGCAAAAGTTCCCGGCAGCGCGTGCATCGGTGCGTGCGTGTCCGCACACGCATCCGGAGCTGCTGCGTGAGAGCGTGTGTGGGGAGGCGATAAGCACCTGAGCCCCGAGGCAGCCTTCAGATTTCCCCTCACGTCCTCGGTGAAATCAGCCCAATCACTGCACTGTCATCTGCCTGCCACCAGAGAGAGGCCTGTGCCGCATACTGACGAGCTCATTTGCCTAGCGTGGCTCACGCGCACGCACACACACACACACACACACACACAGGCGGACAGGACATGCCCGTGCGCTCCTGCACGAGCGCTCGCTCACTTGTGCCCACTAGGCCCTCCACTTCCTCCCCAAAATTGAGTTCAAACAAACCACAGGAGGAGACATTTGTTGGATTTGCTTCTTTTTTCAGGGGAGAGAAGATGTTTCCTCCGTGATTCACGCCCAAATTGAAGCGTCGTTGTTTATGAGACGGACAGGGGCGCGCTTTAACCCGCGCCACATAATCAAACAGCAGATGATCGCTCAGATAAATGCCGCCGCTTCTGCGCCGTGCATTATTAATGTGCCTGTTGAGGGAGGCGGAAGGAGCTCCGCATTGATTTTAAACAATCGCCTTGATTCTGTTATGACTCCGACGCGCAACTCGACGCCTCCGACGAGCGGCTTCCTTCTGTGAGGGAGGCGGTGCCACCTGAGTGCGCGCCGGCGCTGGTTTCCTCCGCTCTGATAGGGTCAGCGGGGAAGCGATGACGTCACACGCTGTGGCGCGCCAGTCGCACAGAAGCAAGATTGGGATCAGGAGGCGTGGAGCTGTTTACTCCAACCACAAGGAGCTTCACATCCTCAGTTATGGTAAATTCTTCATAAATGACGATTTAAGACCTCATCAAACTTTGATTATAGCCGAATTCATTTATGCACATTTTTCATTTTAAATGGATTCAAAATATAAAACGCTGCATGGTTGAGTAGAAGCGTCGCCACAGACGCATACGCACATTAAAGTGAAGCAGACCCTCTCCCTGCCCCCAACACACACACACACACACACACACGCAGGCACGCACAAACACAGATTGCTTTGACATCTTCGTGACCTAAAAATGTCCCCGAAGCAACATACAGGGACAGACAGAGGCTCAGAGGGAGAGGGAGCGCTGGGCACCTCACACGACATCAGCGTGTGTGTGTGTGTGTGTGTGTGTGTGTGTGTGTGTGTGTGTGTGTGTGTGTGTGTGTCTTGGAACTGACTGGTGTGGACATGCAAGAAGAAGAAAACATGGAGAGGGTTTTAATTCTGCATGTGTTTATGCTGTGTGTGTGTGTGTGTGTGTGTGTGTGTGTGTGTGTGTGTGTGTGTGTGTGTGTGTGTGTGTGTGCGTGCGTGTTTTTCTCGTGCATATGTGGCGGCGGAAGCCGCACAGAGTGCTGCTCTCCTGTCAGTGTGATTAGAGGGTTGCACTAACACAAGGGGGGGGGGGGGGGGTCTTCAAGGGAGGTGAGGGAGGGAGTCTTCTGAAAGCAGGAGGCCAGCCGGTGGACACAGTAATTCCCACACACACACACATGCACACACATGTGGATAAGGGTAAAGTGAGGTCATTCCAGCCCCGGCCAACACTCATGCTGCTGTCAAAGTTTCACATTAGCCCAGCGCTCATCTACACATACACACATTTCACCTTGTCTCTCCTTTCTAACCCCCAGAGGAGCCTGTGTGTGTGTGTGTGTGTGTGTGTGTGTATGTGTGTGTGTGTGTGTGTGTGTGTGTGTGTGTGTGTGTGTGTGTGTGCGTGTGCCGGCAGGAGTGTCCTGCAAATGCGTTCCTATGTTTGATGAGAGGTCTCCATGGCAACAGCAGCGCCGGCAATCCCCATGGGCTCATTTACATATTCAAGTGCAACGCTGTAGTTGAATTATAGCCGGAAATTGAATGGCTCAATCAATAGAGTGGTCGGCGGGAGAAGGAGAGGCGGGAGGAGTGAGGGGTGGGTGTCAGCTGACAGGGAGGGCGGCAGAAGATGCTGCATTTGGTGCATATTTGCATGTACGGGCGCCCTCTTTGTGGACAACCCGTTTTTTTATTGTCCTCCAGCAGCTAAAAGGGTTTGACTGCGTGTGAGGGAGAGACGGGCGGCGGCGGCAGACAGAGCCGTCATTTGGCTGTTGAGGCTGTCAGAGCGCGGTGACGGTCAGCGCCCCCAACACTTCCATCATCACGCTAAACACACACAATTAATGTGGAAATATTTCAGGTCGGCCGCTGCGCTAATGTAATGTCATGGGTTCAACGAGGTCATTTCCAGAGATCTCAGAGCATTTAGTTTACGCTGTCACTTGCGACTCGTCGCCCTTGTTTTTACATGAGCTTCAGACCGAAGTGACTGCAGGTTTGAAGCCGCTGTTCGAATGGAGGCTCCTCCCGCTCTGTGCTGAGCTGGAGTTACTGAAACCGTAGCCACCCTCTGCATCACGTGCGCCCGCCTCGCTTCCTCCCTTCTGCTGACTGCACACATACACCGGGGACGCGGGACTCATGGCCCACTTTCGCAAAGGCAACTCGGCCCCTTTCCTCCGCCGCGCAACCCAACGCGCAGCGCGTCGAGCCTGGAAGTAGATCAATCACAGTTTTATTGTGACGACGCGCGACTCGGTGGCGCAGTAGCGTTTCATGAGCGGAGGCTCCTGCGTGAGGCCAGCAGCACCAGACTTTTATGTAAACAGAAGGGGGAGGATGCTGACTGTGTTGATTCGGTCGTGCGTGGGCGTGAGCGTTGTCATAACGCAATATATATTTGATGGAAAAGGCCGTCGCTCAACCTGCGTGCTCACGGATGCCGTCTGATTTTGGTGCAGTGGCCCAACGGAAGGCCAGGCGGAGGACAAGACCGCTATCAGCAGTTACTGTGACAATGGAGCCCGGTGGTCATGGGGACGAGGAGAGAGGAGGTGTAGGAGCACAATGAGGGGGGGAGGAGGGAGGAGAGTCTGCTGGAAGAATCAGTGATGGGGAAAATGGATGGAGGTGGGGAGGGGGGGGGGGGGGACTAATGGCCCCGCAGACACAGCTGGCTGCAGACACCCAAGGACAGAGAGACAGAAAGAGGGAGAGCGAGACAGGATGAGAAGGCACGAGAGAGATGGAGGGAGCGACGGAGACGGTGGGAGGTGAAAAGATGATAAAAATAGAGGGGAAGAGGGGGGGGGGGGGGCGAGAGAGAGAGGCGGCTCATCATCCGAACAGACGAGGGACGGAGGGGAGGCAAGGTTATTTTCTTGTCGTGCCTTTTGCATCTGTTCGCCCACCGCGGCGCGGCTGCACACACACAAACAAACACGGCGCCGCCGCCGCCGCCACGCATGTCAATGAATTATCCACGGAACAACGGCAGCTCATTTCATTAATGAACATAAATGAGGGGACAAAGATAGAGGGCTGAGGCTAAAGCAGCATGAAATTCTCAGCAGCTGATTGCCTTCAGTTTCAAACATTCTCCGCAATAATTACCTCTGGATTAGAGAATCATCAATTATCCCTCAATATATTCCTTGATGATGCATGTGAAAGTTCTCTGGTCGATGTTTATACCTCAAAACACCTGAAACGCTGCAGCCATGAAACCTGCCAGCGGATGAGAGGATTTCCTACATTACCCATAATCCTCCTCTCGCCACTGGCACCTCAGCTGTTAACCTTGGTGATGACTTCTTGCACGCTGCATATATTAACAAGATAAAGGTGTGTGTGTTTGTGTGTGTGTGTGTGTGTGTGTGTGTGTGCGTGCGTGCGTGCGTGCGTGTGTGTGTGTGTGTGCGTGTGTGCGTGCGTGCGTGTGTACGTCTGTGTGTGCGCGCGTGTGTGTGTGCGCAGCATATGGCTGCGTTAAAAGGGAGATGAGAACATGCAATCACGCGTCATCCCGAAAAGTGAGACCGAGGGGCGGAGAGGGGAAGAGTGATAAGAAGAAACAGGGCCAATGAGGATGTGTAATGGGGTGAGGGAGGGAGGGATGCTGAAAAGGGGAGAAGATTGGTGTTAGACGAGCAGATGTGAGGCGAAGATGGAAAAAGGCAGAAGGGTTTGAGGGGCGGGGGGGTTGGAGACAAATATGCAGGAGAGTGAGGGAGGAGGAGGAGGTGGGGCGTAGGATGTTGATCGTTGGAGAGACTGGAGCAGGGAGCTGAGACGCGCTGTGGGAGAGACGTCTGCGGCGGCGAGGGGAAGCGAGTGGGAAAAGGAGAGGCGGGGGACGGGGGGGGGGAGGCATAAAAGGTTAAAGGAAGGGGAGCCGGGGAGGGAGAGACGGGTGCCGGAAGAGGCAGAGAGGAACAGTGGAAGACTGAGGCGCTGGAGAGAGAGGAGATAAAGAGAGTGAAATGGGGGTAACTCAAAGGAAGGGGGGAGGAGGGGGAGGGGGGGGTGCTATTTTGGAAGATGGAGCTGTTTCGGGGGAAGCGGTGGAGATGGAGAGGATTCAGAGGCGAGAAGGGAAGGGAGTGTGAGGGCAAATATCAGGAGAGGGCGCCGTGGAGGAAGAAGAGGGATCCGAAGTCGCGCCCTCGGGGGAAGGTTCCGCCTTCACCTCATGGAGGAGCTACAGATTTAAGGGGGAAGGAGAGAACGGGGGCTTCTGTAGAACTGCCGACTCATCTTATTGGATTTGAAAGGTTTTTACCAAAGGTCAGCAAATGTCAAGAACGAAGTCCCGAGTTCTTAGCTTGTAAATACATCTGACACCGGAATCCTAGCGAAGACAGGCCAAATTCCCGTTATTTCCGCTGCTCTAATGTATGAGTCGGTGGGTGCAGAACACATGAATAAGCATGGAGCTGCCCAGCGTCCGCCGCTCTGATGCTAAAATCTGTGCTGGTTCTCCGTGACTCATTCTCTGACACAGGATGAACCTGCTAGAAGCAACACCAGGTCAAGGTTCGCCGGGAAGCCATGTCCGCCGCGGCTAACCCTGCCGCGGCTAACGCTGCCGCGGCTAACCCTGCCGCGGCTAACCCTGATGCGGCTAACGCTGCCGCGCGGATGACTCAGCCAGTTCCTGTTGGAGACGAACGCGTACGCAGAGGCTCGACGAGGCCTCGCGCTAACGCTGCTGACACAGATTTGATATTAGCCAGCTAGGCTAATGCATGCTAATGCACCCGCCCCCCTCCTGTCTGTCATACAGACAGGATCAAGGTGTAGCATCCTGTCTGGCTCGCTGAGATCTCATTACAGATCTCTCTGGCTGTTTAAAGCCCTGGCACCGGCCTCCGCCCCGGCATCCAAACCCCCCACCCCTCATCCTCCACCCTCCACCCAGCCATCCATCCTTCACGCCATTCCCTGCTTGTCTCATCTATCTCCCTCCTCACACCTTGCCCCCGTCTACCCCAGACTTTTTAGTATGCATTGCTGTGTAGCCCGCAACTGCAGGTGAGGGTCGATGCTTATGCATGAGCCTGTGTGTGTGTGTGTGTGCGTGCGTGTGTGTAAGTAAGTAAATCCATGACAGTGGGAGTGTGTTGCTCTATCAGAAGGAGAGACACAGATGAGTGACTTGAACTTGATTTTGCATGCACATGCAAGCAGGTGCAAACTACAGAGCAAATGCAGCGCCTCCCTCTCTCTCTCACACACACACACACACACACACACACACACACACACACACACACACTGAGTGGTGTTGCAGATGGCTTCTCTGCAACCCAGCTGTGCATCGAGCATCCTCGCCCGCGCGCATGTGTGTATATGCGCATGCACACGTGATTGATTACGCCTCTCGCTCTCCTCCAGGTGCTACTACCATTCAGCGGCCTTCACTCCTTCCCTCCCGTCCTTCACTTTCATCCTCCGCTCCTTTGTGCGACGGCGCAACTGACGCGCGCGGGCGACATCGCCACAAAGGAAACGATCGGCACAATAAAGCGGCATTAAACCACAAAATAGCCCGGCAGCTCCATTCTCCGCTCTCATTGTGCTCGGTACAAGGCGGCAGAAACACATCCTAACAAGTGAGATAATTGATGATATCAAACTATAATTTAATTTCGCATTTTGGCTGCCTCTTATCCCTCATCACAGCTGCAGGTGACTGTGTTTATGTGGAGCTCCGTCATCGCCGTGCGCACGCTCCCTCCCGGCTGCCATGGCGACGGGCCGGCCGGTCCGCAGACGTCTGAGCGAGAGGTCGTTAGCATCTTCCCCGTTTTCCCCGGCATCAGGACATTAGCAATTAGCCAGAACGGCCTCCGCGGCGGCTCAGCGCACCTTGGGACGCGGCTCTCATCGAAGTCACACGCCGACGTGAAGTCCGCCTGTGACGCGCGCGCCCTGATTGTTTTGTTTATGTTTTTCCACTTGTTGTTTTGTTCCGTGTCCGCAAGGGTTTGGTTGATGGAACACAGTTCGCCACGTGAGCACCGTTGGAGCTAGTTACTGGGGCTTTTCTTGTTATCTGCCAAACTTTTATGGTTATTTGTTAGCAGCTGACGCGTGTTTGACGTCTGACGTGTGTGTGTGTGTGTGTGTGTGTGTGTGTGTGTGTGTGTGTGTGTGTGTGTGTGTGTGTGTGTGTGTGTCTCCAAGGTGATGGGCCAGCTCTGACAATAACACTCGGATAAAAAAAAAAAATCTCTCTCTGCCCCCGCACTACACCCACCTCTACAATGCCGCAATCTGAGAGAGACCGAGGGAGAGGAGGAAGACAAACAGAGAGGGAGAGGGAGATAAGAGAAGGATAGCAAAGGGAGAGAGAAGAAGAAGGGATGAAGGGCGGAGAGATACGGAGCGGCAGACGAAAATAGCGATGGAGGAAAAGAAACAGTGGGAAAGCAAAGTGAAGGAACGTCACACACCCGCTGAACGCTGCCTGAGACTCTGCCTTCCCTCCACATGCCAGCACACCCCGTTGCCCCGGCAACGCCCCATTGTTTGCGCCCGCCAGCGTGCCCGCGTGCCCGCCGCGTCCGGGTTTGGCGTCAGACCCGCGGCACGCTCTGAGCGGCGCTCGCGCCCTCCGCGGGCTGGCCGCGCGGCTTTCGTTGCTATGGGCGCTAATTCGCCGGCGGAGAGCTCGCCGCGTGTCCGTAGCACGGAGGCAGCCGAGCGAAACCTACGCGCACCGACGTTTGCGCGCGCGTGCGCGCGGGAAGACGGGCACACGCGCCCTAGCAACAGCGCCGAACCCGGGGCACGTGGAGGGCTTTTCTCCGCAAACTCGTCCATTCCAGGACGGGAGCTGAGGTGGGCGGCCAGCTGACCTTTGACCTGACCACCGGACGGACGCACTCAGCGCCTCAGTCGGGCGTGAAAACGAGCGCTTTAAAGTGCGAGGCTGCGTTCGCGCGCACGTTGGCTCGCTACGTGGAGGAGAATGAAATCCCTCCGGCGGAGAGGCGGGCGGTCGAGCCTTAAGTGGCCTCCCGGGGGACGCTCCTCTCCTCCAGCCAAACACGCGCTGACGGCGCCCGCCCACGCCAGCGTCCTCACGTGTGCACATAGGCACGGGGTGACGTAGCGTGGCCACGCCCCTTTCTCTCTCACGTAACGGCTCACCGGGGGAGTCGCGGGGTCCTTGTGTCTCCCACCTTTGCCTTGGCTGCTTCTTTTTTCCCTCAGACCACCGTGCGTCACGGCTTACGACGCACCCGCACCGTTTCTCCCTGTCGGCTCCCGCGTGCGCGCCGCCGCCTCCCTTTGATCCGGCGTTTTTCTCAGCGTTTTCCCTCGGCGTTATGTAACTCCAGCAGCTGTGTGAAGGTGCAGGAGGAGGGTAGGTGGGTAGAAAACTTTTCAAAGTGCTGTTGTTGCTGTGTGATCAGAACACAGGAGACGTTCTGGTGACAGATTCTGGTTCCGGTGCCGTTCCTGACAATTGGCTGTTATTTCCACTTTTCTGTTCACACACATCCAGAAAACGTGCTCTCTATTTATGACTTTTACCTGTTCCTTAATTCCGTTCATTTGATTGTATTGCTGTGTGATCTGCCTTCCTTCCCCCCACGATCCCTGCCTTGGCATCAGTCTTTCCCTCTGCCTCCTCTCATTTTCCCCATCTGCCTCTCTGCGCTTCATTTTTTACTCCTTCCAGTCACATTTTCATCCTCCTCCCCACTGAAATCTTTCTTCTCCCCTCGCCTAATTTATTTTTGCTCCTGTTCTTCCGGTCTCTTCCTCTCAGGCAGAAAGCTAAACAGCAGCAGGACGGCCTCCGCTTAGAATGATGCTCATTTAGCTGGATGCACACACACACACACACACACACACACACACACGCTCAACTCTCTTAAAGCGCACGCTAACTGGAATTACGGCCTCGCTCGCCTGTTACGGTGCTGAAAAGCTGCGCAGGCAGATCAAACTCTGCTCCGCGATTGCACACTTTGCACTCATGCAAAAAATTTTAATAAGCACATATCATTTTCCGTATGCTTGCAAAAGGAGGAGTGCAAGTTAATAGTGAAGCACGTGGGCCCGAAAATCACTTGTCTCCTTGCTGATGCTGGGTAAAAGCCCCGATCATGCACAAATACATATATGCAGCTCTGCTGGATAGATATTTGTCCAACAGGTCTATTTGAAAAAGACGTTACACAACAAAACATCCACCCACAGTCACATCTGAAGCCTGTGCGCCTTGAGACGCACACACACGCACGTACCTATTAGTACAGATATGCAAATGAGTTCATTACTGATCTTTCACCAGCGCGGCGTGTTTGTGTGATCAAATGCTCATCGGCGATGAAAGATGACCCGCGCCGCCTGACAGCGCGGGAACATGTGTGTGTGTGTGTGTGTGTGTGTGTGTGTGTGTGTGTGTGTGTGTGTGTGTGTGTGTGTGTGTGTGTGTGTGTTGCGGTGACGCCGGGATTTGGAGCAGAAGCGCGTGCGGAGCGGAGGGAAGAGGGGACGGAGGAGCGCCGTGCGGGCGAGAAGAGAGGGAGGAAATTAAAAAGCGGACGAATGGGGAAGGAAGCGATGGGGAAGAGGAGACGGAGGATGGTTGATGAACTGCACAGAGCTGGACGGCAGCCAGGTCCTTTTAATGAGCAAAGTGCTGCACCCGACACCTCTCACCTAATTACACACGCGCGCACGCAGAAGCCTCATTTTTCGCCTTCCCCACTCTGCAGCATTCCGCCATCCAGCACTAAGTAGTCCCTCCAGATCAAACAAGCGGCGCACAGTAACCAGCATACAGATGAGCTTCCTCCCTCTCTCTCCCCCTCTCATCACCCTCTGTCTTCCTTTCCCTGCAGTAACCCCTCGCTCTTCCTCTCCGCCCGTCCCTCCTCCTCTGATGCTCTCACCGAGGGGGAACGCGTCAGGCCACACACACACACACACGCGCACACACACACAGACACACACGCGCGCACACACACACAGACACACACACACACACACACAAACACGCACACACACACAAACACGCACACACACACAAACACGCACACACACACACACACACACACACACCCTCTGCTGGTAATCAGATCCAGGTTAGCGGCCGTGCTACTGAACCGGTCGCTGCCCTTCAGTGCTGCATTCAAGCTGAGCTCCTGGAAATTTGCCTGTGTCTGTTTGTGCGCTGCTGAATTATGTACGTGCACGCATATATGAGAGGGGTGCAGAATCAAGACACTGCAGAAGAATCTCCTCGGTTTGCGTTTGAACTGGGCTTCGGTCCGGACATCGTGCCATCGAGTCTATATTACCTCCATGTGTTCAGGGGCCTCAGAAGCCACAGGTCCCCTCGTGTCGACTCATTCGGGCCCTAGCAGCCAGTTTTCGTACACACACACACACACACACACACACACGCCGGCGGAGAGCACGCAGCAAACCTTGGCGGCTTTTGACGAGGAAGGATGATCAACAAAAGCCTCGACTGTAATGATACCGCGCAAAACTTGCTGCTCTTTATGAAAAAAAGAAGCGTGGAATGTCATTCAGAGCGAGTGGAGACGGCGCCGTGAGTCACAGCAGCGTCCACATTCATTAGCGGCTAACGCTGCGTGTGCGCGCGTGTGTGTGTGCGCCTGCTTGCCTTTAATGACGCCGCTGCGGTCCGGCCGCTACCTGCAGCCCCGCTTGCGTTCGTGCCACTTCTCTTTAATGAGGGACAAACATTCTCTCTCTCCGCGCGTCTCTCTCGCTCTCTGTCGGCCTAATAACCCCCCACAGTAAATAACCATGAGCCTCCAGGGCAATTAGGTGGGCACTTGGGGCTTATAGCGCGGCGCTCGTAAACACGCGCACGCACTCGGTGACGCGCGGGCGCGGGCGGGAGGTGCGACGGCTAGTTAAAAACGGGGCCGGAGCGAATCAGTGCTGTGATCGAGTGTAAACAAAGGGACAGATCGAGGAAGAGGCGAAGATTAAAAGAGAGATGACGAGAGGAAGAGCAGTTGATGTGTTAAGTCTCTAACAATGAGTTTGGCTCGGCCTCTTTTCTTATTATCTGCCTTTAATCTGTTGTGTTGCTCCTCCGTCTGCTTTATCCTCCTATTCTGTCGCCTCGGCTTCTTGCGTCTGTTTTGAAGACACAGCGGGAGAGGGGAGAAAGGCACCGCGAGCAGCGCTCACCTTTCATTTCACCACAGCAATGAGTTGCCAATTTCAATATGCCCTTTACTGACCATCCAACACACACACGCACACACACACACATACACACGCACACACACACACATGCTCGCCACACGCCGCCCAATCTCCATGATAATCAGGTTCCTTTCATTGTGTTGCATCATGCAGGAAACTCGCTGTTAGGCTCTATGTGTGTGTGTGTGTGTGTGTGTGTGTGTGTGTGTGTGTGTGTGTGTGTGTGTGTGTGTGTGTGTGTGTGTGTGAAGGAGAAAAAGTCAGGGGAAAAGGCATGCAGACCAGAGTGTGTGTGTGTGTGTGTGTGTGTGTGTGTGTGTGTGTGTGTGTGTGTGTGTGTGTGTGTGTGTGTGTGTGTGTGTGTGTGTGTGTGTGTGTGCGCCAGCCGCCCGTCCCCGTCGTGGCGATTGTGTATTCGAGGTACGCCGCCGTGCAGTGTTTTGCCAAGCCAGTGGGCCGGCTCTTGTCTTATCTGTTTCTTCTGACTGCAGAAACGCTGCCTTTACACACACATACACTGAGATACACACAACAACAAAAGGCGGCGCAGACACAGTTGACGTATACACATGACTCCACTGTCAGCTGACAGCATCGCGTCTGCTGGAGCACAGGTTTATATATATACTGTAGATATTTTTGTACTCCAGTGGAGATTGTTGTTGCACTTCCAGGCTTCTCATGCAAACAAAGAGCACGCGGCTCCAGAAGTTGTGTGTCTGTGCAGCCGCTGACGGCAGACGTGTCGCTGCGTTGCTATAGGCGATCACCCCCTCATCCTCCATTCATATATATTTACCTCCCTTCTCTTGTGATCGTTTCCCCGTTCCCATTCAATCATTTTCCCATTCTTACGCTGGCTACACACACACACACACACACACACACACACACACACACACACACACACACACACACACACACACACACACACACACACACACACACACACACACACACCTCTGCTGTTCTCTATCTCACCTCTGTTTTCTGTCCCTGACACCTCGCTACACCCTCTCTGCGTTATCTCTGCCGTTACCCCTCCTCCCTGTTGCGCTCTCTTTCCCTCTCCTCCACGCATGCACACAAACAAACACACGCACGCGCACGCACGCGAGCGCACGCCCACAAACACATATTGCTGTCTGTCTCCACCTCCCTCTTGCGTTATTACTCTCCCTCTCTCTCTCCGTCACACCTCTCTCTCTCTCTTTCTCTCTCTCTCTCTCTCTCTCTCGCTCTCTCTCTCTCGCTCTCTCTCCACAGGGCGCAAAGCTGTCGGCAGCATCGGCTTCATTCAGTGGTGACACTGCAGTCTCAGCGCATCGTTTAAAGGCACACGGTCGTAAAGCTGCTCTAAGCAGGACACTGGACGCACGCGCGCACATTGTCGCACAGCAAACGTCCATGAAGCGTGGCGTGTATTGCTGACTGGCAAATATCAAGCAAAGCGTTTCTATGAATAATATAAATAAACGTGGTGTACAGGAAACGGTCTGCAGCCCAGTAACACACGAGCAACATACGATGTGCGATAACAAGCGAAATGATTCATCACGAACACGCAGGGGGCAGAGTCGGACTTTGTCGCGTGTTCCTGTGCGCGCAGCAAAACACGCGCGCGCAGAGTAAACAACATGCTATGACACATCCCCGCTCTGACACAGCGTCCCGTTATAGCATCGACGCAACACATCCCGGGGCTCAGGACGCCGAGCGCGGCCAGAGAAGCAAAACAAACTGCGAAGGAACAGAAAACTTGCGGCCCCGCGTGTTTGGCGTGTTTTCACAGGGACGAGCAGGATTTGCGCTCGGTCAGGGCCCGGTGTTTGGACAGATGCTGCGGGGAAGCGGGCTTCGAGGCAGGTGCGTGGCGATGGGAGCGTGCGTGTTTATGTTTCCTGTGTGTGGGAGCTCGGTGTTCCTCTCCACCAAATGAAAATAGAACGCAGTCCCATGAGGAACTCTGTCCTCTATCCGCCACGCACGCACGCACGCACGCACGCACACGGACGAACACACACACGCCCCCTCTGACATTCCTCCCTGCGCTCACTCTCCATCTCCTCTCTGTCCGCTCTGAGGGGACGCGAACGACCGGGGAACGCGTGGTACCTGTGTTAGGAGTCAGCTGCTCTCTCCTCCGTGCGTTGTCCCTCCACTCCCCCGCTTGTTCAGCTGTTCGGAGCCGAGGTGAGCTGAGCTGGGCCGAGCGTACAGCGGCGAGGCTCAATCCTTTAACACTGCGATGCTGAAAATGGCACCAGTATTCCCTGATAGCGGCAGCCTGCCGCTCTCTCTCTCTCTCTCTCTCTCTCTCTCTCCCCCCCCTGCTCTCTAGCTCCCCTCCCTCCTCTGCTTGTCTGCTGCCATGTTGAGTGCACGTAGGGCGAGGGGCGGGCTGAAAGGAAGGGGGGGGGGGGGGGGCGTGAGGATGTTGGTGATGGCGGGGAGAAAAGAGGGAGGAGGAGGAGAGAGTGAGTGAGGGGGACTCAGGGGGATAAGAAAGCAATTAGAAGACAGCCCCTCTTCCTTCCAGTCGGGAATGTATAATGGAATTAGCTTGGGGGGGAGAGGGGGGCGGCTGGGGAGGGAGGTAAAGAAGGGAGTGTTGGGGTGCCGTCCTGGAGAATCAAGCAGCCTGTCCGACAACAGCTACACGTAAGTGTGTGTGTGTGTGTGTGTGTGTGTGTGTGTGTGTGTGTGTGTGTGTGTGTGTGTGTGTGTGTGTGTGTGTGTGTGTGTGTGTGTGTGTGTGTGTGTGTGTGTGTGTGCGAGGGCTGGAGAGAGCTGGGGTGAGAAAGAGAGACAGAGGATGATTACTGATGTACTGATGGGAGGGAGGAGAGGAGTGGTTGAGCTGTGGGACCACCTGCTCTTCTCTCTCTCTCTCTCTCTCTCTCTCTCTCTCATGCACCCGGAAGCACCCGGCAGGAGGGAGAGAGAAGAGAGAGAGAGAGAGCGAGAGAGAGCGCAAGCGGCAGCTTCAAAGCCCCCTCTCGGTCTCAGGTTTGCGCTCTCTCTTTTGCCCCCTTCCCTTTCTCAGTTCTTCTGAGTGGGTGGCGAGAGGAAGCTGCAACTGTGTGTGTGTGTGTGTGTGTGTGTGTGTGTGTGTGTGTGTGTGTGTGTGTGTGTGTGTGTGTGTGTGTGTGTGTGTGTGTGTGTGTCTGTGTGTGTGTGTTCGTTCGTTCGCGCGCGCAAAAGGGAAGAGGAGAGAATTTAACACGCAATTTTCATTGTGCAGTCGCTCGTGTCTGTGTTTGTTTTTCGCATCCCTCATATGACTTGGACGTGTTTGTCTCTGCTTCTTATTATCTGCCGCGTGTGAGATGACATAAATCCCAGTGTGAAGGAAAGCGATAGAAAAAGATGAGGAGTGTGCGGCGTGTTTATGAGAAAATTAGATAACAAAAGGAAAAGGGAACAAAGTGTGTTTGTCCCTCTGTGAAGGTGCGTGCGCGTGTTTGTGTAAGCGCCAGTGCGGTCCTTTGATGCTGATGGACTGTGCCAGCCACTGCGTGGGGGAGATATGCGTGTGCGTGTGTCACTGATTGTGCCATGAATGAAAATAAGGAGCGAGGGAGGGGGGGGGGCGACTCCCCCTCTCCGTCCTTCCCTCCCCCCCCCCCCTCCTCCTGTTGAGTGACAG